>NW_027616671.1:175000-216219 GCF_964187855.1 Myxine glutinosa | reverse complement strand
CCACCCTCCAGGTCTTTAAAACAGCTGTTCACCACCATCTCTTATCTTCCCCCATCCAAAACTTTGATCTTTTCTACCCCCGCTAATTTCACCCCAATTCCACTTTTTTGAAATGCCAACTTCTGTCCTGAAAGTCCTTGGTGTTCTTGTGTTTTATACTTCTCCCTCCCCCCCCCCCCCCTTCCCACGCCTCCTCCCCCCAAGCCCTCTCCCTTCCACACATCTCCCTGCTCTCAAATGTTGTGTTTGTGTGCTTCCCCTTCTCTCCCCATCTTGTCTTCCGCTCCCTCTTTTTATATATTTTGTTTGTCTGGTTGATTTGTTTGTGAAGTAAATGTTAGCTCTTTCACGAGCCTCGATTCAGTATACAAAAATAAAAATAAAAAAAGGTCACATTTGTTATGTGAAATATAACAATGTAATTTATAACAATACAATGCAGGTAATGTGGCTCGGTGTGATAAAATTGAGGTTTTTTTTTCAGATGTATTATTCAAGTGGCCACTGAATGTTCAGATATAACAAAGGCAGTTACAGTCATATTTTGTTTATAAATCCCATGATGTAAAGGTTATTTTTATGACATCCACCTTAACCTGCTCATGCATTCCTACAAGTGGGGCTATTTCTATATTCTTCTTTCGAATGCAGCACAAGGCTGCACGGTCGCATCATTGGCTGAGGGCACGGCATTTGCGCTGAGGCAATGCCCTCTGTAGGCTAGGGAAGGAATTTGGATATTGGCCATGATGCCGACAGTTCGCCTACTCTTCATGAAGGACACCATGGGATATTTAACGTCAAAGTACTAATGTCAGCAAATGGGACGCCAAGTTTAACGTCCATTTGTGAGTGGCATACACATTGATGAATCGGCCTGCCTGTGAAACACCGGAATGGCAATTTTTAGCTGGGTCGGCATTCAAACCTAGCTTAGGGGTGAGTGTGCGTACCTCGAGGCCATCTGGCAAGCTGCTCTTTCCAAACAGGCATGACACAATCCACTCAGCGCACACTACCCACAGTACTGACTGCAAACAGTTGCCCACAAGGTGAAAAGTAAAAATATATGTAGATTGTAAAGAGACTTCAAGTTTATCGATTCTAAAATGGGATTTGATCATCTGATTTCCAAAGTGGCATTTTTTTGTAAATCTGTTGATGTAAACTTTATCTTTAACCCAATATTGCATGTGACTAAACTATTTTATCAATATGGGTGGCCCACTAAATGACAGTTTTCTTTTATTTGTAGGTTAATAAGCATCATAGTGATTGGTCTTCTGTCGCTTTAGAAAAAACATTTCATTTTATGAGCATGCAATTGCAACTACAACCTCATTCAGGTCCCTCTGTCTCCACCATCAAGCATGTAACCCACAATGCCACTTCAAATTATTGGTCCCGAGTCATATCAGTGTATTTGATTGGTTGAAAATATCTGACATTTCAGCTTTCATGGAAATTGTTTTGTATAAATTATATGGTTAATGGGGGAACTTTTCTACCTCTGCTTAGATAATCCTCAACCCTAAACTATGGTCTTTTCTATCCAAGTTAGCCCCACCAAAATCCCTCCTTCTTCCTATTTTCCCTCCTTGGAGTTTTCTTCTGTTTCCATTTTGTCCACCCCATGCATGTGTGTTTTGCATCCTGTTTTTGTCTGTTAAGTCCTGATCCGTTCACTGTATAAGCTCTTCCATGAGCCTCGACTATGTATACCCCAAAAAAACCTCTGTTATCCCTCCTCCTACCCCCAAGCCCACCTCCATCCAACTTTCCTGTTTTTTTCTTCAGGAGAGTTTTCTTCTGCATCCATATTGTACACCCCCTGCATTCTCCCCTATCCCTCAATCCTCCTCACACCTTTGTTTTCCAAATGTCCTCCCTTGGCCTCCAATGCTGCTGTTGGTGTTTTCCCCCTCTCTTTACTGTTCCTTTTGTTCTGTTGCGTCCTGCTCTATTCAGCGTTCTAACTCTTCCAGGAGCTTTGACTGTGTATACAAAAAAAAAACTTGGTATATTTTACATTGACAGCACACAGCATACTCACGAGATATGAACAGTATCCATAAGACAAGCACTCAGACAAAAACTAGGCAATACGTCTTCAATGTACAATTGGTGCCAAATTTCTTCTTCATCGGCATTTCACACCTTGTCCCATTTTAGTGAGGAAACGGGGGCTTCATATAGAACATGTCAAATTGGCCCGTCTTTCACGAATTGGCTGCCCAGGTCTAATGTCTGACTGGAGCTGGTTCAGGCAATAATTTGGCATTTGTTCACTCTTCGTAGAAAGGCACTGTGGAATACTTAATATCCACCAGCAACCAACACTCGTCGGTGTCCCCAGCTTAACATCAACAGACCACGTTTTTTGACACAACTCTCTACCTTCATAAAGCCATGAAACAGTCTATAGTAGGATTGACAATCACACGTAGAGAATATATGCTCACAAGGTGCCACCCTGTCACAATGTGATCTTAAATTTGGTCAAGACAAAATGAACAAAAGTGAAGCAATAGTTGATTTAAAAACCATGAATGGCGAAGATGAAAAGATGGTTATTGTTTATCACGGACAGATTTAATTAGTTTTGCTTATCAAAATTAAACTTCGCACTTCCACCGTCAAAGTGCAAAATTTTCAAGAACAATTTATTTTAACTTCCAGGATAAGAATGATAATTCAAAACGAACTTTTAAAAGTTTTAAGTTTTTTTCCGATATAAAGCATACAAAACAGGCCATAGTAGATCTGACATTTAAAGAAATGTCATGAAATAAAAACCAAGACATGATGAAAAATGGCAAAAGTATGACAAAAACAATTTAAAAACTTTTTATATGGTGTCATTCATAAGGTACAATAACCATGTAAACATTTCGTTATAAAAAATTAAAACTTGGAAAAAAAAAAAAGAAGCTTTTTCCAATCAGTATAGCTACATTAATCGTTGAAGCAGGTCAGGCCTATATTCATGATGTCCACACCTGAAAAAGAGCAAATATCTGTTTGATGGCAGCACATTATTCCTATGACAAAGAAACAATAACAGACATTCAAAATACTGATAAAGTAGAAAAATGAAGAGGGTGTGTGTGTGTGTGTGTGTGTGTATGTGTGTGTATGTGTGTGTGTGTGTGTGTGTGTGTGTGTGTGTGTGTGTGTGTGTGTGTGTGTGTGTGTGTGTGTGTGTGTGTGTGCGTGCGTGTACCTTGACCGTGCTGTCTACAGCACCAGAAAATAGACGACCACGAGAAACAGCAAGTGCTGTGACACTACCCTGGTGCGTCAACAATGTCTGAGTGCAGATCATATTGTCGATGCTCCAAACCTGATCAGACACAAGGTAATCACGAGTAGAGTAGAAAATATGCTGCAAAATAACAATTTATATTTCCTTTCATACAAGCATTCTCAAATTGTGGTGTAATCAAAAGTATTCACACGACTCATTTACATCACGTCTTTGACTTGGGACTGGGCAGGGCCTCAGAAGTTACGTTCACACCCATTATAATCGGTCATCTGCTCGAACACCCAGGGCCAAAGCGGGCCAATTTGAGCTGCACATAAATGGCCAGTCGACGTCATCTCGGTGACGTAACCACGTCACTTGACTTGGAGGAGAAAATAGAATGACTGACTGATATTTGAGTCTGTGCAGAAAGTCACTGATATTTGAGTCACAATACACTGAAGCAACGAAAGCAGGAACATATCATTGAAACAGCACAATGGCTGGAGCGGTTCCATCTCAAAAACAAGCATTTATTACAAAGTCTCACTCGATTTTGGTGGCGCAGCTTCTTTTTTCATTGGATCGCCTTATATTCCACCACGACATTCTTGTTTAAGTAAATGTGAAGAAGAGTGGCTGTCATCATCACAAGTTGCCTCACATCCGGTTCAACCATTTTGCTTTCCAATCAAGACAGGTATGTAGCTCTGACGTTACGTCGCACGTAAAAATTGGCGGCCGGGTATTGTGTGAAGACCAAGCGCTGTTTTGTTTCATGATCACCCTCTCGGTTATGCCAGCCGTTCCCAAATGGTCTTCAAGACATGCAAACGAGCTTGGTAATGCATGTTATCCCTAGAGGATGGAGCACATCACTCAATCCAAGACAAAGATATCCAGAAAGTATTTATTGGGCAAAGAAGAGCCAGAAACCTCAAGGGGCCAGAAACCTCAATATTTATTGGGCCAGAAAGTACATATTTGTACCTCAATGCGATACATATATGAACCATACAGCACAGAAAATGAAGAGTCAGGTAGTGACTGAGGTGCAAATACGTTTTTGGGGAACCATCTTTAATCTCAAGCATATAGGACAGAACTGCAGGCCAAAACCTTTTACACAAAGCTTACAGATTTTTGTAAGCGGTTATATATTTTTTCCGTGCACATTTTCATATGATCACGGCTTTAATACCAACTGTTACTGACTTTTAACTGATATATATGGATGTGGGAATCTACTGGGTGACTTACTAGCTTTGCATGTATCAGAAACACAAGAAGCTATTGTATTGGTGCTGTGTCAGTGAGTGAGTGAGTGAGTGAGTGAGTCCGCACTAGATGTCAGATCGATGATAATCTATATACCTCAGCAAACAAAGCTCTGCATTATTCAATGCTTATTTACTTTGGTTCTGCAAACATCATTAAATGAGCTTTTGGCAGATGGCCGCCCTTCAGCAATTATGTTACAAGCTCAACTTTGGTTCTTATATTTTAAAAAATAGCAAAGAATGTATACAAAATGATTTTACTCACCCTAAGTGAGCGGTCATATGAGGCACTGAACACTTTGGTCTGATCAGGTGTTGAGATGACTGCCAGGGCATATACAGTGCCCACATGGCCTGTCAACGTGCGCATTTGTTCTTTTGTCTCGAGGTCCCAAACCTGTACACAGAGAAAAGTGAGTTCACATGTTTCTGCCTTCATGACATCACCAGCAAGGCAGAAACGATCTTTCAAATACAATCGTTTGGGTAAACACAGGATAATTCCAAATATGTGGGGAAAACCTGCCAGGGATCCCAGCAAACGTATATGGCCTGTGAGAGATCCCGGCGAACATGTATGGGGAAGGTGGGGTACCTTCCATCAAGCCAAAATAGCAACGCCTCACGCTGCTCTGCATAAATTATTTCCTGCTTCTCGTGCTTCTGACCAAATGTTATCTTCCCGCCCACATAACCACCAACCTCAATTTTCTTCAAATCAAATGATCAACACGATAATTATAACGCAATACATGATCTTGTCTGAACGTGCCTATCCACCTCTCTTTCACACATTTTCTTTAACATTCATTCATTCATAGTCATTCACACATTTGAAACAAGAAAGAGCAATCAGAGATTGCAAACCCTCGCCAGGATGTATTTTCAGTGGTTTTAAAGGCTTTTGTGTTAAAACAAATATGGTGGCCGAACCACGTGACCGATGACGTCATCATTTTTTTTTTTCCCTAAACTCATTTATTCCTAGATTATGCTCAGGATATTTCATCTTGATCGGATGAAGTTTTGTACTTGTCGATTTTATGATGTCATAATGGAGGCTAACCCCTGCTCTAGCAGGGAAAATGGCCTTAAAATGCCTGTTGTTGTGTGTTGTTGTATAATGGAGGCACCGATGACATCATCATTAACATATTTTATTCCCCATGTTCTTTACAATGAGCCATGTCTCAATTTTTCGATGCAGCGCTTTCAGAGATATCGAGGTGCAAATGTTTTCAGTTTTTCCAAGATGGCGACCGACCCACGTGACCTTTGACGTCATATTTTTCATTAAAAAATTATATAGGTGGAGGTGCACCTGTGGTGGAAATTTCCTGTCAATCAGACCAACGGTTGCAGAGAAAATCATATTTATTCTGTGCGGACAAACAAACAAACAAACAAGCAAACAAATGGACTCAAATGCAAAACCCTCTCCTCAGGCGAGGGTAACTAGAACGGCACTCGGAGTGCATACCTCTGCCAGGCTGAACTGTTTACGTTGTGTATCCCACTGATAGGCCGGATTTGGATCCAGACCTCCAAAATCGAATCGGATTCTCCAATTCTTTTCACCTAACCAACTCATCTACCTAGTTTCATTATAACTCGCCCACAACTTTTTGAGATATCGTGCTATATATAGTTTTTGTTCCTCTCTCTCAATGGTGGAGAATCACTCAAAAAATTATCGGATCCAGATCTTCACCAAAATCGAATCAATTCTTCCTTGTCACACACCCTACCTGACCATCAAATTTCGTCTGAATCCATTCACAACTTTTTGAGATATCCTGCTCACAGACAAACATACAGGGGTGAAACCATAACCCCATCCACCTTTGGTTTGGTGGCAGAGGTTATTACACTATATCCCAAACAAATCCATATCCTAAACAAACCCTAATTATATCATCTGGCAGAAAGCTTGCTATGTGATGAACATTGCATAATGAGGGAAAGGCAGTTAGCCTGTAGATGTTAAAGGATGTACTGTACTGCAGATGTAAAGTTTGTAGTAAGCTTGGGGTTAGTATCAGAAAAGACAAGTATAAACTTGAAGATAAAATTAATGGGGTGTGACATATCTTTTTGAAAAAGGTAAACAAAGCCAACTTCTCCGTGGGTCTCCATAATATCAAATAAAATCTCAATCTGCTTGAGCAAGTCATTTTGGCTGCAGATATACCTACATGAATGAGGTTTTCATATGTCCCACAAACAATATGGTGGCTGGTGCAGCAATAGAGTACACACTGCCTCCAGATGTCTGCAGCACATGAACACATTCCAGAGTTCGAATGTCCCAGATCTAGGGACAAGAATCAGAAAACGTACTGTTGTCAGAAGTACACTTCGTGCAGAGATGTGCAAACAGATGTCAGTTTGGATGCAGTGAAAATAGACAAGTAGTGCTGTGTTTGTTGATAAAGCAAGATACTGTACCATACATACGGTAGTCATATTAAACAAGACGTTTTCTCCTTTCAGTAGTTTAAATTTGATAGGAAAAGAAAGGGGGCGTTGTTTAATAAATAACCGATTATAAATGCAAGGTTCTAAGCTCTTCGATGAGAAATAAGAATGAAGGGTTGTAAAAGCAACATAAAGGAAAATAACATATCAATGGGGATTGAAAGAATAAGTGGGAATTCATAAAATTGTTCTCCATAGGCACACAAAGCACAAAAAAAAAAACTTGATTATTCAAGTTCATAATTGGCAATTTTAGGATTAAAGAAGAAATCTGGAAATTAGCAGAAGTCTGGCATCTCTGAAGGAAGCATGCGGACCTTGTGCCGTTGACCACACCAGGTGACACGACCGTGTAGGCTGCCATATTGGTGATCATGCCGGCCTGAGCAATCAAGCTATAGTTGTTAAAGAATGAAGAATGTGAGTATTGGGATGAAATACCTTGTGTGAGTGAGTAAAGGTATGCTCAAATCACAACTTATCTTTCCAAGAAGAGGTATCTTGAAGAAGACATCATGTGTAGGGATAGATCCTTCATGACGACCCAAAAACATAATGCCTCCAGCGACTTCATCAGGGGAAGCATTAAAAAAAACATCATGTACCCCCTTTCCATCCCATCTGACTCTTTGCCCCTCCCCTCACACTTCCCTCAGTCACTACGCTCACCCGTAATGTGCCCAAATTCATGTAATCTCAAGGGTTGAGAGCGAAGCCTGGATTTTGGAAATTTAACCGGGGTGGAGGGGGTTAATGGAAGATTGTGTGCATCTGGAGTAGATAGGGAGGGTGGACGACTGAAAGGTCAGAGGGAACAATATCGCAGAAAAGGTGCTACAAAACAGAGACCACCGACCTGACTGCGATACGAAAGTAACAGACCTTGTGTTAGGCCTCATCAATGGAGATTCCAATATTTCTGAGAACTTTATATTTCACAGAATCCAGGAGAGACATATGTGGTGCTGGGGTGCCAGCCCATGGCAGAGAGCAGTCATCCTTCGAGCTACAGACAAAGGCTTTGTAAACTGAGAGTAGTCAGTCATATTCAAATCTTTGTAAATGCAATTATACTTGAGATACCACAAAACAATACACTAAATGAAAGCACAATAAAATGACCAAATCAAGGTGTAAATAATCGCATTACCCCGGGCAATTCATCTCAATTATTGGGATGGTTCGCAGCTTTTCCACAAGACGAGCACCTTGCAGGAAGAGGCACAAAGGGAGCATTTAATATCTTGTAAATTATACTGGCAAAGAGACAATGATAAACATGTATGTAAGCACCAGACCCCACCCCACCTGGTACCTTTATGGTTTGGTAGGAACCGCTGTAGAGGTAATTCTGTGAAGCTACCAGTGCACGCACCCAGTGGTTAAGCCCAGTGAGTTCCTGCCTTGTTTTGAGCTCGGTGCCCACGATGTCCCACACCTGCAGCCACAGATATTCCTGTAAATGTGACACCAATCTCCAACTGTACAGAAATGATTAAATATGTTGATAAATACCACTGTGGACAGTCAGATATTAAGGGTTAATGTTATCATGGCTGTCTTCCGATAGAAGGCAATATTCTTCATTAAATAAATGGTAGCAGTTTTGAGCCTATCCGTCCTTCCTCCTCTGTTTTGCGACATACATACAGTCCCTTTTCTTCACTCGCTTTCATGACCATCTTGTGTCCCAACATGGATATATCCTCTCGTACCATACCAATCCCTGGCAGTCCTGGGTGTGGGCAGGTGGATAGAGCTGCTTTTCAGCTTGCTTGTGACCGACTCAGAGCAGGTACAAAAGTCACAAAAAGCAACCTCCTCACTCCCCTTGACCCTGAATATATGGTGTAAATGAGCCCCAAATGAACAGCACTACTTTAATGAGGGAAGAAACTGATAAACTTTGCAATAAAATTAATAATATGTGATTCTCAATTTCTTCTGTACTAGCAAAGGTACCCGGCGTTGCGGTTCCTTCCTTCCACCCATTCCTCATCCCACCCCTTCCCCTTCCTCCGCTCACCCCACCTCCCTCCGGACTCCCACCCTTTCCCCTTCCTTCTTCCTACCCCACCGCCTCCAGTCCCCCACCCTACCCCTTTCCTTCTCCCACCTTTTCCCCTCCCACTCCTTCCCCTACCTCCTCTCACCCCACCCCCTCTGGACTCCCACTCTACCCCTTACCTACCCCCTCCCTGCAGACTCCCACTCCACCCACCCTCCGGACTCCCACACCACCACTTCTCCCCCTCCCCCACCCCCCCCCCACTCCCCCTTCAAAGTCAGTCTATATGTTTATCCTTGCCGCCATGTGAGGATAAACTGAGGTGTGTTCAGTTAACAAATTTCTTGTAGAGCATTCACCAAGTGGCAAGAACTCAAGCTAGCACTCCAATCAAAACCGTTGATAAGGAACGCCTGGCTTGGCAAGCACTAGCTAGCCGCTTGGTAATGGAACACACCCCTGCACATCTCGACAGCGTACACTATACATAAAAACGCTGACAAAAGGACGAATTTTTTTTCATTAAACACTTCAAATATTAGTCATGAGCACTCATGACTATTTTCTTTGTAATGAAAACGTACGTTGTTCCATTTTCAACACGTTTTTGAAATGTACATAAATTCAGACGTGATATTGAGAAAGTGTACGTGTACATTTTAAAGTGTACATGTACATAAGTTCTTTAAAGTGTACTTCCGAGGCGGTAATAAAGGCGCTTCCCCTCCCCTCACGCTTACCTCCTCCCAAACCCGCTCCCCCCTCCAGCTCCTTACAAAACTCCGGACGTCTGCAGGCAGTGTTTATTATGACCAGGCATATCTTAAGTGCCATTTCAGCCATGCAGAGCATAGATGATCAAACACAGCACTTAACTCAATCTTCTCAGGAAACATTCTCCAACCAACGCAGGCAAAAGGTCTAAACCCAGCTCACGCTCCCTTTAGTGGGCGAATAATCCAACGCTTGACGAATACGCTTAGTTACAAGAACCGGTATTTCATTTAAATTAGTTCAGATTTCACTCCAAATTTTGACACTTCTTTAGTCCACGGGATCCGATCCTCAAACCCGAACACAGATTTCAATTATATACTTTAATTAGTCCGTGAGAGTAGATCGTGTTTCCAAGGTAAGGCTTCTTGAACAGGCAAAATCAAAATGGCGGCTAAGACCACTGTGAGGTGAAGTTGGGCTGACACAGGATAAAGCCTTTCATGAGGTAAGCCTCGTCCAAGCTATAAAATCTTCAATAGGGGTGTTTAAATTTAACCAAACACAGTTTTCATTCAGGCACACCCTATTCCCTTACAGTTCCCTAAGTATGCATGCAAAATGTTGGGCCGCTAGGTTTCATAGTTTTGGAGTTATGGAGGACACAGACAAACACACAGATGCATTTTCTCTTTTATTATTATGGATATACACACACACACAAAGATGTTTTGCTTTTCCATAAGGAGGTCCTATAGTTTCAAGTTCTTCTCTTGAAGAAGTTCACATTCAAACTGCAGGGTCTCACTATCTGCCTTTTCTTGGGCAAACCACATTTCAAAGTTGGCCTCCAAAGCCCACCGCTGACTGGCAATCCTCCCTTGTACAAAGTCCTTCCTTGGCACACCTGAAAGCCCTGAACTTCTATCCACCTACCTACCTGCTCTCCCCTCTAGATTGGCACCCCTGTCTCATACCCAGCTCAGTTTGATGCTCTGGAAACTAAGGCCTTCAAGATCATTGAAATCTCCCACGATTAAGCTGAGTCTATCACTTTGCCTTCGCCGACAAGTCAGTGGTCTCTCTGTCTTCTTCCATCTCCTTTCTGGTCTTGCAACCTTTGCCCTCTTTGTGCTCTGTCCCCCAAGTCTCTGCAGGACACACATAGTCCACCAGCAAACACCTTCTAGTAAAACTCCCAAAATGCAGTATTACTACCAACCTATACTCATTTGTTGCTCTTTTTTCGTGCCTGTGGAACCAACTTCCACACTCTTCAATCTCATTCCTCCCTCCAGGTCTTCACAACAACTGTTCACCACCATCTCAGATCATTCCTTATCCAAAATCATGATCTTTTCTACACCCGTCAAACCACCACCATCACCTCCCCCCCCCCCAAAAAAATTGCTTTAGTATCCAACTTGTCCACCCATTGTGTTCTCCACTAACCCTCATCATTACCCGCATCCCTTGTTTGTCCATGTCCGTCCACATTTGCCCCTCGGTCCTGATGTTGGGTTTCCCCCTTTTCCCTCAGCTTTTCCTTTTGTTATGTTGCGTCCTGATCCGTTCTTTGTTCTAGCTCTTCCACGAGCCTTGACTCTGCCTTTAGCAAAAAAAAGTTATAATGTAAAGAAGTCTACTACCTTGATGGCTTTGAGCGAACCCATAAAGAGGGTGTTGGAAGAAGAGACGAGGGTGCACACTGGGTTGTCATGGGCTCGAATAGTGTTAACTTTGTGCAATGTCTGGATGTCCCAAACCTGTACAAATTCACATGGTTAACAATAAAAAGCAATCATAATAGGAATAGCAACAAAGACTTTCAAAAAATGCCACCATTGACAAAAAATGAAGTCACAAGAAAAAGACCTTTAAATTATTAGCAAAGCAGTCAGCAGTTTTTAAACATCCATGCAAGTCATGATAAAGAGGCTTCATGAGTGTAGAGCTGAAACAGCGGTTCAACACATACTCTTTGGGCTGGCACGAGGATAGACTAGAAGTACGCACACTCACCTCTGAGCTGTCTATCCTGGGTTAAAATCTCGTCCAAGCTATAAACTGTCATCCTGGTGTTTCACAGGCAGGGCGAGGCATCAATGCGTGTGCCGTCCCTCGGATGGGCGACAAACTTGGTGTCCTGTCCACTAGCTTTAGTTCGTGGATGTTAAACATCCCATGATGCCCTTCATAAAGAGTAGGCGAGCTATTGCCGGCACCCTGAACAAATTACAAATTCCTGCTCTAACCTACAGGGGGCACTGTATTAGTGGCACAGCAATGCCCCAAGCAAATGATGCAACCCAGCAGCCATGTGCTGCATATGAAAGGTAAGAATGGACTCCTTATTTCCATATGTCTGGAGACCGCATACTGTTTTTGAACATAGATTTGCTGGCTTCCACTCAATCCATCAACTGTGGTAAAAGGCATTATGAATACAAAATTATAATGGCATTCTGGACTACCTGCACTGCTGCAGTTGTACCTCAAGACACTGCTTTCATTAGAGACTGGTTTGAGAATACAAGTCTTTAACCCAAACAAGCCACTGTGAGGTGTGATGAAGTGTCGATTTGCCAAAGACAAAGGGATTCACTGCAAATAATTGTAGAGAGAGAGAGAGAGAAAGAGAAAGAAAGAAAGAAGGAGAGAAAGAAGGAGAGAAAGAAGGAGGTGTTCAGATTAAGGAAAATCTGTATACTGAATTAGACTGGGAAAAAGATTGACAGATGCCGTTCAACACAAGGAAATGTAAGGTGCTGGGGTTGGGTAAGAATGATGAAAATAGAGACTACATAATGCTAGGGGGAGTTTGGGGGCGTGCCACACAGGAGAAGGATCTGGGGGTGGTAATAGATTTGGGGGTGGGGGGGGAGGAGTAAGCAAACAGGACAGTGCCAGGCAGATAATTGGTAAAGCAAACAGGGTTTTTGGTTGCATTCATAGGGATAAATAAGAAATAAAAAGAGATAGTGTTTATAACTCTGTACAGGAATTTAGGAAGGACATAATTGTAATACAGAAGGTGCAACATGTAGTAACTAGATTGATCCTGGGCCTAACTAGACTGAGGTATGAGGAGCGGCTGAAAGAGACAGGACTTTTTGCATCAGAAACGAGGAGATTGTGAGGGATCTAATGGTGATGCTTAAGATAATGATGGGTATCGACAAAATAAGTGCAGAATAATTTTTCAGCAGAATGGACACTGAAAAGACAAGGGGGCACAGTTTAAGGGTAAAGAAGAGGAGAGTTAGGATCTTAGTAAGGCAGGGGTGTTTCACTCAGAGTGGTGAATTCATGAAATGTTCTCCCAGCAAGGGTATTGGCAGTTGATGGTGAGTCATAAGTCCCAGGACACGGTTTTAGCTACTTCCATAAGATTTGTTTAAACCATGTATTTATTTATACCTTTTCTTTTTTCAGATAATGCAAATAATATATTAAACCAAGATAGCAGACACCACTCCATTTACAGTGGAAGAGAGGCTGGTAGCAGAGGTGTGGTACCACAAGAGGAGAAACACAAACAAGACGATGAAACAGGTGCAAGAAGACTTTGAGGAGCGTTTTGGGAAACCAGCACTGTCAAAATCAAATCTTCATCTTTGGGAAAAAACGTATTTCAGACAGGAAGTGTACTCGACAGCAAGCACAGCGGACGACCAAAAAGTAATGATTTGGGAATTCAAAACTTTAAAACATTCGTTCTCAGATCTTCATTAAAATCATTACAGAAATGTTCTGCAGAGTTGAGTGTTTCATATTCATCATTACGTTGTACAATTTAAGAAAACCTTCACATGGACAGGGAACAACTGTCATTTGTGATTTGTCAGATGCAGATCCTGATAACAGGTTGACAGCTTCTGTGACCACCACACAGTCCGGACCTGGCCACCTGTGACAATCCTCAGTTGGGGTAAGTCAAAACTAAAGTTGCAGAACACCGCATGCCATCTGTAGATGAGCTGAAACTGCATTCAGGAAGCATTCGGCACAATAACACATGGCATTTTGCGTCAGTTTTCACACCACACGTGGAGAAAAATTATGTTATGCCGTGACAATGGCGGACGTCATACGGATGCACTCGATGTCTAAGGAGGTATTGTAATTATTGTATTACTGTAATGTTATTATTACTCCTGTTAATATTGTTGCGGACATGAGGACTGTATTTTTTTGATTGTGTGTATTATTATTATTGTTATTATTATTCTGCGCCTCCTGCCTCCGGAGCTGTGTAAAGGTCAAAGGGCGTCCCATAATTAGTCCATAGAGCACCCACACCACAGCTAATCATAGAATACCCCTGTTCGATAGCTTATATCTTATTATGTGTTTTAGGGTAAGGCTGTGTCTCCCATTAATTGAAATACTCCATTGCACCAGTGAAAGAGATAGATTCCCTTCATTCCCACTCCCAAAACTTCATTCCCACTCCCAAAACTTCCATTCCCACTCCCAAAACCTCCATTCCCCCTTTCGTCGATTGGAAACTACCTCCGCTCCAACAATTGCCGCCATTGACCACGAGGCAGGGTTGGAGAAGAAAGGCGTGTCTCCACCTCGTCATAGCCCCACTCGACCAACCATGAGCCAGGGGTTTGGCTAGAGAGGGCGGAGGAAAGAAACATCGAGGAGGTTCGCGAAGGTTGAGGGGTGGGGCCTATATAACCCACGGCAGGGCATTTCCAAAAGGAGACAAGGGAGATGAGCTTTGACGATAGAGAGACGAGAAGAGGTCCAGGGTTGAACTGCAGCTCGAGCCACCTAAACTGCACTCACTGCAGCTCGAGCCACCGAAAGTGCACTTGCTGCAGCTCGAGCCACTGAAACTGCATTTGCTGCAGCTGGAGCCACCGAAACTGCAGCCACAGCAGCGTGAGGCCTGGACGGCAGTTTGGAGCAGGGCCGCGAAGGAGCGGCGGCTGCCCACGAGCCGATCAGCTGCAGAACTAGTTGGACCTCCCTATCCCGCCAGCCACCCACCTGCCATCCCTAACACCATCCCCGTGTAAGTGTGCTCGTAGTCTGTCTTTTGTCTTGTCCCTGGGTAGTAACAATAAGTCTGTATAAGCTAGTATTTTCACTGTGTCACCTGCGTCTCATGTGCTTGTAAATAAACGTGACTGCTGTCTTTTTGCTTATGTGTGTGAATAGTAAATAAATTTAGTAGTATTTCCAAACCTTTCTTTGCCTTCGTTTTCCTCTTTGCATTTGGTCGCTTTAGAGTTTTCCCGATTGAATAGCGGTAGCGCGATCCGGCCAAAGTTTGGGGCAAATCGGGTATTAGTCGGGGAATAACTGTTCGGTCGCGGTAATACCAACCGCTCGGTAAATAACATCTTTAACCGCGTCCGCAACAATTGGTGTCGGGGAGTGAGATACGGACCCGAAGCGCGCTTAACGCGCTCAAAATTACAAGCTGCTGGAAATTTGTGTTGTTTTACAAAAACCCGAATTTTGAAATCGCGCCATGGCTGGTCAAGGCGATCGGATGCCGGTGGGTGAGCTAGAGGAGGGGTTAGGAGTAACCCAGGATCAGAGGGACGAAGTAGAGGAGAACATTGGCAATGTGGTTGAGGGAGTATCAGACGCACAAAATGGCGTCCTCGCGCACGAGGTTTCGGGCGCGCAAAATGGCGCCTTGGCGCACGCGGTTACAGCGGCACCAAATCTGGCGGCGCCCGTGACCGTAGCAGCACCGGTGAATTGGGACCTCTTTATGATACAAATAAGGGCGCTCATGGTCCAGACAAGTGAAGACCTGAGGAAGGACTTGGTGAACCGGATGGATGCTCAGGGTGAGCGGATAAGGGACGAAGCGAGGGCTAATAGTGAGCAAATAAGGGACGAAGCGAGGGCTCAGAGTGAGCAATTGGGGGTAATGAGGGACGAAGCGAGGGGTACCGGTGAGGGATTAGAAAAAAAATTTGAGGGGTTAGACAATGGGATAAAAGAGGTAAAGAGTGGGTTAACGGGGGTGGAAAATAAAATGGCTGCCCAGGAGAATCAGTTAGAGGGGGTGAAAAATGGGTTAATGGGGTTAGAAAATAGGATGGAAGACAAATTGTGGGAGATAGGGGAGCAATCCGCCCGAGAAATCGAACAAATGGGGAACCAGATAGAGGAGGTGAAAATCGGGTTAGAAAGTAAATTGGATGCTCAGAGGGATGAATTGGGACAGATGAGGGTAGCATCTACAAAAGAGAGGGAGGAGATGAAAGAGGAGATACGACGAGGTGTAAGTGAGGAGGTCTCGGGGGTACGCGAGGAGGTAAAGCGAGGTGAAAAGCGTATAGAGAAAGAGGTGAGGAATAATACGGCAAAGTTACAAGGGGGCATAGAGGACCTGACGGAGGAGGTGGAACAGCTGACGGAGGGACAGACGGAGTTAGTGGAGCAGGTTCAAAGGAACACTGCGGTACTAGGAGGGTTAAAAGCGACACAAAAAGAAATTAAAAATGACTTGATAGCGACGCAGAGGCAATGTCAGATGGTACGTGAGGGACTGACAATGAGGTTGGACGAGGTGACAGAGGTAATGGAGACAAAGGACCGGCAGGTGAGGATGCACATAGAGACGGTCACGGTAGCCTTAGAGGACGAACTTGAGGAGACGCACCGGGAAATAAAAGAGGTGAAGCAAAAGTTAAAGGAGGTGTTAGAGGGGGTGAGTGAAATTAAGAAGAGACGGCCAGAAACTAAGAGAGAAATAAAGGAGGAGGTAATGGAATATGTACAAGGTCGGTGCTCAACTCATGATGTGCTGCTCACTAACCAAATAAAGAGTTTGCAGGTGGCAGAAGAGGTGCGACGAAGAGGTGCCAAGGTGAGTGGCGATATAATCGGAAATGTACATGATGTGAGGGGAGCTTCAGTCGGCTTGGGGGTTGTTGTGGACCCGGGTGTTCGTGAGAGGCCGTTGGTGAAGTGTGCGACAGGTCTGGTGTGAGAAAGAGGAGGTGTGCGAGAATGTCCGACCATGGGGTGTGTGAGGAAAAAGCGCGCCAAGGAGTGAGTGTGCTGTCAAGAGTGAGTCGGTCGTAGCGCGTGTGCGAGGGGGCACATGGAACCGCGGTGTGGTGAGGGTTACGGAGGAAGTAACGGGAGAGTGTGCGCAAGAGGATGCGCGAGAAAGGTGTGTAACGGACAGGTGCATGAGGAAAGAGTGCGCTGTCAAGAGTAAGGGTGAGTGCGCTGTCAAGAATGGAGGTGAAAGTAGTGAGAGTGACACGGAGCGTGAGTTGGTTGTGACAGGTGAGCGAGGATGTACACCTGGAATGGAAGGATGCACACCTGGAATGGTAGAGCGTGTGTGGGAATGCACACTTGAGTTGGTCGTGAGGCACGTGGTTGGGTGTGCGAGTGAGAGCACACCTGTGATTGTCACAGAGGAGGTGACCGAGGAAGGGGCGCGAAGAGGTGTGTTGGTGAGGTGTGCGAGCGACGAATGTGTGCCAAGGTGTTCGGTGGTCAGGTGTGTGACCACGTCTGTGAGCGGAATGAGTGTACCTGGGTGTGTTGGAGAAGGTGCAATGACGAGGAGCATGGGAACAGCTGGGTGTATGAGCAAGAAAGGGGTAGCGTATGCGTGTAAGCATGCAGGTGAGGCATCGACGGTAACCGGGTTAGCGGTTAGAACGACATTTAGCCGAATCGGGCCCTCGGTGCGCGTCGGGCAGTTTCGCGTGCCGCGAGGACCAGCGGGGATCCGAGCCACGGCGGGTTCGAAAGGACCGCCGTACGCGATCCACGCTGGGCCTCGCTTGGAACGGCCGCGTCCGTGCTCCACTAGGCGGAGCGGGCAGCCCGATAGGAAGGGTCGTCATGGCGACCACTTTTTATTGAGACGTTCTGGCAGGTCGAGATCGGGCAATTGGATGGCTCCGCGCCGAGGTGGTGCGTGGGATCTCGGCACGGGTAAGCCCCGGTCCCTGCCCCGAGTGCCGGACGCATCCAGCCGCCGGCACCAAAGAACCCGCGTTCATTGCTCGGCTGTACGAAGCCGGGCTGTAGACGTGAATTGGCGCACCGAGAGGATCTAATAAGTAGACGGGTGATGAGGTTAGTGTTTTGGACCCAAAATTAGAAAAAGGCGAAATTTGATGATTGGTACGGTGATTGGCAGATGATTAGCAAATTTATGATTTGTTGGATTTGGACGAGCAAATTTGATAGTGGGACCTCCCCGATGTGGTGGGATGGCAACTCTGTCATCCCTCACACCACGTGGGGGGCAAAGGAGCACTAGCTTATGGGGTGTATGGCAGTGAAAACTAGCCCGGGTGGGTTAGGATATTGTGTGTAGGGCCCTAGAAGATGACATTAGGTAACGTTAAGATTAGTTAGTGACTGATACCTGTAGTGGGGACGCAGGTAGTTTAGTGTGGATGATAATGACGTGGGAGCGCAATAGTTTAAAGGGGTGACTGGGAAGCGCAAGTTTCAGAGGGGAGTAGTTTGATGAGATGATGCCGTGTGTTTGAGGATTGAACAGGTGTGATTGAACAGGTGTGATTGCACAGGTGTGCAACTGAACAGGTGTGTGGAGCAGTGTATGAGTGATGGTGATAGTGTATTGTGCTGACCGAATGGTCCAGGAAGAGGAGGAGGGTGCAGGTGGCACCAGGTGTGAGTGCACAGGTGTGCACCAACATGTGTATGGAATAAATGGTTGTGTGGAATACATGGAGTGTGGGATATATGGCGGATTGGAATGGATGGTCGTGGAGTGAGTATGGTGGAAACAATGGAGTGGAGTGGATGGTGCGAAGGTGTGAATGGGGGAAGGATGGACCCCCATCACGAATACCCGGGGCGGGTAGTGTAAGTGTTAGGTAGAGGGTACAGGTAAATTGTGGTTGGATATTGGCATCTGTGGTGCGAGGTGAAAGAATGATATTTGGATGGGTGCATTAGTGTTGTGGAAATGGCTGGGCGTGTAGCCTGTTCGTGTGTGTAGTTGGTTTGGGCACTCCACCACTGTGAGGATGTCGGCCAGGTGAGGCCGCAGGTGGGCTCTGGGAGCCGGTAGTTGTGGATGGGGCCCGAGGATCCGGAGGACGGACCCGGGTAGCCCAGTGCCAGAGGGCACCAGGGGGTGACAGAGCCAGGAGGGGCCTTCCCCAATTAGATAGGTTAGGTAAGGAGCAGGTAAGCTCGGGTGGCAACTACAGTGGTGGAGGTGGGTAGACCTGCTGGGAGAGCTACACGTCACAGCCCAGAAATTGTGCAAGGGCACCGGGAGATGAATCGGGGGAGTGAGACCCCAAATTGAGAAGCACCACAGTTTGGTCAATGGGAATTGGTTTTTAGAACCCATAGTGTAAGTGGCCAATGGATTGGCAGGGAAAGACCCCGGGTAGTGTAAAGTGTGTTAAAGTCATTTAGAGGATAGTTAGGATGAAGGATCTCCTCGCACCATCTGCATCCACTCACCTGAGGTGACAGGTACTCCACACCATGCCATGTTTAATTATTTATGATGCAAATGTTTTGGATTGCGAGACGCATCATGACGTGGGTGTGACATTGTGCTTTGATGTTGCATCTCTTCCTCCTTATGAGGATTGATGATGAATTGATGATGGCAAATTTTGGATAGTGGGGGAGTGAAGACGAATTTGGTATAAGGGAAATAAGGGGAAGACGTGACGGTAGCGACGGATTGGTAATGTGTAGATTTTGTACATATGGGGTAAGGGCAAGGGTAGTGTAGGTGACGGGGGGGGTGACGTACGGTAGGGACGAGCTTTCTCACTTCGCCCTCCGTACGCATTTCGCCTTGCATTGCCTTATTGATGTGTACCCTTGTGACCTTACCCCTCGCTCATTTGTCTCTTTTGTCTCCCACATGACCTGTGCGCCATTGGGCGCCGAGGGGAGCGTGCGTGAGTCCTCCATTGTGCGCCCGGAATTCCCAGAACCAGCTGTCTGCATCGATGCACCACATTATGGACCACATGTCGGTGGCCGAGCACCACTTATGGACCCCATGGGTTGGGGCATGGCCCCTCTGCTGGAACCGGCCATGAGGGCCCGAAATCTTGCTGGCGGACCTTGGCCACAGGGCAGCGATGCCCCACAGGTGAACCACACGTAGTCGGCCCTGTGGGCCATAAATAAAATAAATAAAAATGACACATTGGGTGCATTTTTCAGTTCGAATAGGCCGCCAGTAAGAAAAGCAAAGAAAATGACAACAACTGGAAGAGATAATAATAGCCAGCAGAGGGAGCCGAAGAGCAAGAGACCACCTGCAGGGTTAGGGGTTGTTGATTTATTTTTATTATTGAACATGCATTGAACACTGATGAACTGTGGTGACTGCACCGATTGGTGCTTGAGGGTGTTTTGGTGCGTTTTTGGGTGCTTTCATGGTGCATTGATGCAGAGCAGACTGTCTCCCCCCCAGAAAGAACAATTACAGGTCCTGGGTTAGTTTTGTAAATAAAAGCAGAGTCGTTGTAAATAATGCTCCCCACCGTCAGTGTGTAGTTTGAAGACCATTCCGCAATTCGGTTAACTGTGGGCGTAAGTCTGTTAGGCAGGGTGCAATGGAGCAGCGGGACACATTTATTTATGTTTTAAAAACTGTCGCCCTCAGGGTCAGGTTAAAAGTAGAGGGAACTACACCTACGTGTCACACTAAATAAAAGTTGTAACAGACAAAAAACAGACAGACAAACAGACAGAACCACAAACACAACCGACCAATATACTTGAAAAATCTTCAATTTTGCAAATAACAAACAGACAAACAGAATAACAAACGCAACCGACCAATATTCTTGAAAAATCTTCGATTTTGCAAGTAACAAACAGATAGACAGAATAACAAATGCAACTGACCAATATACTTGAAAAATCTTCGATTTTGCAAGTACTAAGTAACAGAGGACACACGATTATTCACATGGACTTTGTGGCCACTCTGAAGTATCTTCACTATGACCTGGCCATGCGAGATAGCATCAAAATATATATATACAGTCACGTGAAAAAGTAAGTACACCCCATGTAAAGTTTTGACTTTTTCAACATATTTCAACATACAGCTATTTGATCTTCATTTCAACAATATTGATAGATAAAGGTGATATAATACAACAAACATCATGAAACATTTACATTTTGTAGTCCATTGTATAATTTATATAAACATAAATGCAAATTTCACATGTGGAAAAAGTAAGTACACCCCATGAAATGTTTTTTAAATCTTTTTAACATGTGGACATATCAATATTTGATCTTCATTTAAACAGTAACTATAGATAAGTTATAGATAAGACCAGGTATAGGACCAGGACCAGGACAAGGTAATGGTATAGACTATAGATAAGACCAGGAACCCTGGTGTTGGGCTAGCGGCTAGGGTGCCGGCTTAGGATCCTAGGATCCTGGGTTCGAATCCCGGTCGATCGCTGAATTAACGCCAGGGGGGTTGACTCAGCCTGTCATCCTTCTGAGGTCGGCTAATAGAGTACCAGTTCACTGGTAATTCCCTGTTTGTCGTAAAAGGCGACAAAAAGGGGTTGGCGGCAGGAAGGGCATCCGGCCGTAAAACATTGCTTCAAAAAGGGGACCGAAAAACAACAACAACCACGGTCCCCGAAAAAGGCCAACCCCCGCTTTGCAGGGAAAAATGGCCTCTAAAAGGTGGGGTTTTTTTTTTAAATAGATAAAGGTGATATAATTGAACAAAAAACAATGTAAAATTGACTTTGCAATAATTTATTCCACAAAATATTGTTGCACAGCAAGCATAATTGCATGCACAGCTCGTTTCAAATCCTCCCACAACATATTGATGGGATTTAGATCCGGGCTCTGACTTGGCCATTCCAGAACCCTCCATTTCTTTCTTTTCAGCCATTCCTTGGTGGATTTACTGGTATGTTTAGGGTCATTGTCATGTTGCAAGGTCCACCTTCGGTTGAGCTTCAACTTTCTGACAGATGGCCTCACATTATCCTCAAGCACCCTCTAGTACAGTGGTACAATGAAGATTACATAGTGGATTCTATGATGGTGAGCTGCCCAGGCCCTGATGCAGCAAAGCTGCCCCAAACCATAACATTTCCACCACCATGCTTTACAGTTGGTATCAAGTTCTTGTGGTCAAATGCTGTCTTTGGTTTTCGCCAAACATGTCTTTTGGTACTGTGGCCAAATAGCTCTACCTTTGACTCATCTGTCCAGAGCACATTGTTCCAGAAGTGCTGGTCTTTGCCTAGGTGTTCATTGCCAAACTTTAGTCTTGCCCTGATGTTCTTTCTGGACAGCAAAGGTTTCCTCCTGGCACACCTCCCATGTAGATCAAATTTGTGCAGCCTCTTTCTAATGGTAGACTCGTGCACTTTGACATCAACAGTGGCAAAAGCTACCTGTAGGTCCCGTGATGACATTCTGGGGTTCTTAGAGACTTCTTTCAGCATCTTGCGGTCTGCTCTCGGGCTGAACTTGCTGGGGCGGCCTGGCCTGAACAAGTTGGCAGTTGTATGGAATCATCTACAATTGTAGATGTTCTTCCGGACAGTCGAATGATTGATTTCAAATTATTTGGAGATCTTTTTAAATCCCTTCCCAGACTCGTAGGCATCTATAACCTTCTTTCTGAAGGCCTCAGAGAGCTCTTTTGATCTAGGCATGGTGATGTCGCACACTTCAACAACAAAGAGCAAACCAAACTAAATGACTGAGGTTTAAATAACACAGGTTCCTCCAAGATTCTCTCCAGCGATGTTCTAATCATTTGCACCTGAGCTGGTGTACCTATTCTAATTTTAGGTATTTGAAGTAGTGATAAATGTAGGGGTGTACTTACTTTTTCCACATGCGAAATTTGCATTTATGTTTATTTAAATTATACAATGGACTACAAAATGTAAATGTTTCATGATATTTGTTATATTATATCACCTTTATCTGTCAATATTGTTGAAATGAAGATCAAATAGCTGTATGTTGAAATATGTTGAAAAAGTCAAAACTTTATATGGGGTGTACTTACTTTTTCACGTGACTGTATTATGTATGTATATATATATATATATATATATATATATCCAAATATATGTGCAGTTCTCCAGCTTTCAATGAGCGCAAGTAATGACGTCACTGCCATGTACATACGCTCTGCCTGTCAAGCTCTCAAGAGAACCCTCTGACAGAGCAGAATTTCGATCTTAGTTCAGATACTGTCATAAGTGTATGTAAAACTCACAGTTACCGACCTGGTTTCGCCCTTTTTGGGGCTCATCAGGGCAACGCAGTGAGTACTGCATACACTTATGACTCTGAAAACCTTTCGGTTATATACCAGTCACTTTGCGATTTCATACCATGAGTGGTGAACCGCCATTAAGGTATCCCATCCAGCTATGCTGTACCTTAATGGGAGCGATAAGTGCCATCTGCCACATGGCACATTACCTCTGGTATCCACTCATTATATGGAATCCCCTGGATGCAGCCGGGAGCAAACCAATCCAAATATATGTGCAGTTCTCCAGCTTTCAATGAGCGCAAGTAATGACGTCACTGCCATGTACATACGCTCTGCCTGTCAAGCTCTCAAGAGAACCCTCTGACAGAGCAGAATTTCGATCTTAGTTCAGATACTGTCAACGCAGTACTCACTGCGTTGCCCTGATGAGCCCCAAAAAGGGCGAAACCAGGTCGGTAACTGTGAGTTTTACATACACTTATGACAGTATATATATAATAAATATATCTGATGAGCAAAGTGATGTTTTGACAATGTCCTCTTCCCTGCCACCTTCTAGATCAAACAAACTGTTGCGAGAGTCAGATCAACACCTGCGTGACATCGAAAAGATCTTGCAGAATGATAAGCGCTATCTCGTGCTTGATTGCGTTCCTGAAGAGCGTCGCAAGATGGTCGTGTCATATGTCGAGGACCTCGATCGCAGAGGGCCGCCACCACCTCCTACTGCCTCTGAGCCAGCCCGCCGTTCTAACACGTAGCAGCTTCTAGTCCTTGTCCTCTTGCTAACCAACTTTTTATCTCTTCCCAATCTTTCTTTCTCTTTCTTCTTTTGGTGGTCATGGGGAAGAGTACCTCATTTGGCAGTGAATTGATTCTGCACTTGCTGTTCTGATTTTGTTTCCAGAGTGGCCGTTATCCTCGACATTTGGCAGTGAACGCTTCATATTTTCTCCGTTGCCTTTGTATTCGCTTGCAATGCTCTGAAGCCCATTAGGGGTCAGAAAGCATGTTAGAAATATGTTAGAGGCCCGCATGGTGAGTGCAAACTGTTTCTTGAGACGTGCATTTGCATCACCTGTATAAAATGGTGGGGTGTGCTGGGATGGGAGCCTTCGACTGTAATGCCCGTCGAGATTCTTTGCTGACCATTTTATTTTCTTAGATTGATGTGCACTTGCAGAATGGATCTGTATTTTGGTCTGCTGTGCCTGCTGCCATGAATGTTGCAGAATAAAGCAGTTTTAGTTGCCGTTTTCTAAGAGGGAGCCATATTTGTGGATCATTTTGCTTCACGGCTGATCGAAAGGGCGTACCAGTTAAGGCCAGTTGAGCCAGGGCCAGTTAAGTGCTGGTGCAACATGGATTCCGCATTTAAACACAAACTTGTACTTGAAGCCAAATCTGTCACAGCCAATCTGTTTCATTTGATTTGGGCATGAAGTTTAATTTGGAGTTGCTCAAAAGCTGTTGTTTGAAAACAAATTCATCCTCATTCTTGTCATTGTTGTTGTTGTCCTCTGACCATGATAATTGGTAAAATAGCTTTATGCTCCTTGTTAGGCACCGAGAGTAAATGCTTTCAATAAATATCCACTGCTTTTAAAGCAGATGGCACATCCACAATCTGACGATGGTGTGGGTGCCAAGTTAGTGCGTTATCTTGTGTCGTTTTGAATTCCTCTTTGGCTTCCTTTGAAGATTGTAAATTTGACTTGAATATAGCTTTTGAGGGGAGTAGTTCTGGGGGAATCTTGGGAATGGAAAATGTGCTGTTTATAATGTGATAGAGAAGTAATAACCACACGCAGGCATGGGTAGTTGCTGTGGATTAGGGAAACCATTTTTTCTGTTGAAATAAATTCATTTTGATTTTTCAGTGTTCCAATGCACGTTCTGTTTTGTTTCTTTACAATAGTTTTTTTTTGGGGGGGTGGGAGGGGGTTATTATTATTTTTAAAAGGTACTGATTTTATTGTTTGATCATGTGCGCTATTTATTTTGGCAGAAAACAGGAGGCTGCAGATCGGTTGTTTTAATCTGGTGACGTTGCTAATGCAGTGTACGACGTCTATTGTTTTTGGTGCATTGGGTTTGTCAACCTGACCAGATAGATCGAGTGTTTTCCTTCAATCGCTCGGCAGGAAAGCCATGGCAAGCCTCCCATCACGGGTTCCGATTCAAAATGGCCACATTGCATAGACTTCAGGAGCTAATGGGGGAGTCAGTTAAATGGCAGGAATCTGGTGTGGAATCAGCCGTTTGAGGAGGACACTACTTTGAAAGTTTGGAGAGAAATGGCATTTGCGTGTTTGTGCTCCTGTGTCACCTTTTGACTTGTGATGTGGGGAGTCCAGGTTCAAATCCTACATGCCATATTTGTCTGTCCATTGTCTATGAATGTCTTTGTAATTCACTTGAAAGTGCACTGATGTATATTAATGTCTGCGTCCTGAATGTGCTTTTATGTACGTACAAGCTCCTCTTTGAGCCTTCGATCAATGAATAAGGTATTAAGATAAGTTTGATCCACAGACTGATAAAAATGGTCTTAGATCAGGGAATATATAAGTATTTACAGGATGACTCCAAAAAAGTGGGCCCTGGGATAACTTTAATATTATCCAATTAATATTATCCAGAAAACAAGATTTTCAGGTCATACAACTCACTGATATTTAAGGTAGCACTGCAAATTCCACTTGTCCACAAAGAAATTTGACAATTTTACAATTAAATTACTGGTTACGTCGATGTTTAATATGCTCTAAATGGGCACCATTGCACTCAATGCAGAGGGCCACATGTCGAGCAAAGTTCTTGATGATTCGTACGCACTGATTTCTCCTCGAGAGCTTTCTTTGCTGATGTTGAACTCTTGACAGCGGTGTTGAAAATATTTCTTGCGACTGTCAGCAATGGCAGCAATATTCTCTGGTGGCCTCCCTGATGTTGGTCGGTCAGACTTGCCTCCTCTGTTGGGTGGATTCATAATCAGGACTATGCATTGCTGGCTAAATGTTTTCATTAACTTTTGAACTTGAGACTTGCTGGCAGCTTTCCGTGTTGCAAAATGTGCTCAGAGCAGGCGCCTTCGCTGTAAGAACTAATTTGCAATTTGTCCGCAGATAATTTTCTCCAGAAATTTATTTTTCTTCAGGTGTCCATGACACGGCGTGTGAATGTCAGATTCAAGAAACTTGGCAGATACATTTTCCCTTAACTCAACCTCTCCACCAAGTTTTGTCCAAATCCATCCACAAACCTTTTGAGATATCCTGCTATATGTTGGTTTTAGCCCTATCTCCCAATGGTAAAGAATCACTTTTAAAATTCTAGTATCCAGATCCGAATCTGGATCTTCACCAAAATCTAATCATTTCGTCCTTGTCACATACGCCACATCTCTGCCAAATTTCGTCCAAATTCGTCCACAACCTTTTGAGATATCTTGTTCACAAACAAACAGACAGACAGGGGTGAAAACAACCTCCATCCACCTTTGGTGGTGGAGATAATAATACAAAGTGAAAATTGATGATTTTATGCAGCCTTGACCTTTGAGCATTAGATCTAAAAAAAATAATCATCTACTAGCTTTTGATTGGTGAGCCAATTATGTGACCCAATATGCAAATTCTTGACATTTCAGGTCATTCGGGTGAAAATTGGCAATTTTACGCAACCATGACCTTTTGACTAAATTATTCATTTGCCTTCTCAATATTATCATAATAAAGCCTTTTACGACAAGCAGGGAATTACCAGTGAACTGGTACTCAATTTGCCGACCTCGGAAGGATGACAGGCTGAGTCAACCCCCCTGGCGTTAATTCAGCGATTGACCGGGATTCGAACCCAGAATCACTAGGATCCTAAGCTGGCACCCTAGCCGCTAGCCCAACACCAGGGTCTAGGCCAAATAGCCTGGGTTACAGTTTTCCAGCTATGGAAAATTAAGCAGTGCGAGAAAAGGCAGTGGACTCCACTCAACTCAATTCAGCCCAGAAGTCTGGCCAAAATCGATATGAAGCAGGATATCTCAAAAAGTTGTGGACGGATGATTTTGATTAAATGTGATTCTGCATTGTGATTTTCTGGTCTATTTCTGCATTTCTGGTCTCGCCACCGAAGGTGGATGGAGGTTATGTTTTCACCTCTGTCTGTTTGTTTGTTTGATTCGGACGAAACTTGGTCGAAGAGTTTGGTGCGCGACAACTACAAATCGATTCGATTTTTGTGAAGATCTGAATACAGACATGGATCCGATATTTTTTTAATTTATAAGTGATTCTTCAGCATTGCGTGAAAGGGCCAAAAACGATATATAGCATGATATTTCAAAAAGTTGTACATGACTTCTGCCAAAACTTGGTGAATGAGTTCGGTAAGTTACAACAACAAGCCCATTAGATTTTGGTTCAGGTCCGAATACAGATCTGGCCGATCATTGAGATGCAAAACGTAAACTGTTCACCTGGCAGAGCTATGCTCTCTACTGAGTGCCGTTCTAGTTTTAAAAACTGTTTTCGTTATTTTGAGCATACGGAAGATGAAGAAGACGTCTGAATACAAAAGGACACGGATGGGCTTTGCATTTTCAGATGCTTTCTAGTTTCGACTTGGCTTCATCTCATTTGTCCAAAGACTATGAAAGCAGATAAAATGCTCATCCGAGAGGGGAAATAACTACATTGGAAAAGGCCGTTCATATCCTAAAAAAATACGCAGCCAGTTCACACAAATGGCGATCAGATCTTCTGGAACAGAGGGGGACACTGCAATATATGCTTGGAGATGCAAAGAGCAATTGGACCACTGAGAATACACTGCTTGTGATGCTATAAAATGTCAGGCAGTCATGAGGGAAGTGTGCCCTTCATGCAGGATATCTGGTAGGGAAGGCTTCCATGTCAAATTGCAGTGTCCCAACCCACTGATAGGCTGACAACAGCTGTGCTGCTATCTGCTGATGTGGAATTCATTAGACATTGGTCAGATAAATGAAAGTCCTTCAATCCCAGAAAATCTCCCTCACCTCGTCGTTCCTGAAGGATAGTTAAACTAACCCACCTAACTATTTCCATGATCAACCACTGTAAGAGGTTCAGTCTGTTGAATGTCTAGTCCTTACCGTCTGCCATGACCTCTCTTGGGCCATCCATGTAGCAAAGCTGACGTCCAAGGCCAGCTGCAGACTGAGCATGCTCTGTCGATCCAAGTCTTTCCATGGAAAATCAGAGCTACTCAGTCTGAAGGTCTTTGTCTATAGCTCATGGAGTACTCCTCTCTCCTACAGGTGGTATCCCTGCATCATATTTGTCTGTCCTTTATTCCATTATGTATGAAGCTCTTCTGCTGGGTTTTAGGACCTTTGTTGTATTCTAAGTCGAGGCTCGTATAAGAGCTAAGAGTTTTTGTAGGTTTTCATAATGTATAACTACAGCACCCAAACCAACAACTGTGGTGGTCTAGTTAGTTAACCCTGAATGACGAAGTCAGCCAACTTCATGAGGGCATCTCATCCCAACCATGTTTTTTTTTTTTCCTCGACTGATTGAACTTCCATAATACACCACAGTAACTAGAGATTACTATCTATACATATTACTATATATATATATATACACTATCATGGGCTATTGTTTTACTTCCTGTGACCAGTGTGATGTGGTTTGGACAAGAACCATCGAAATATTCATCTTTCATTCCAAACAGAATGAGCTATTTGTGATGTGGAGCAATAAGAATTCATTGCTTTGCCTGACTCGCTAAATGGACTCACCATTACTTATACATTCTTAGATGAAGACCCGGGTGCTTCCACCATGAAGAACCCCCTCAGAGGAAAATGCCTTGCACCATCAGCTAATGACATTCACACCAATAGGTTCCTAACTACAATGAAACTTGACAAGCTTTTCAAGAAGCTCTGACAGTAGACTTAGGGGTAACACTGGACTGGAGTGGGGTGAGGGAGAGCTAAATTGAGAAAATGAAAACAGAAAAGGAAGCATGATGGGCGAGGGGGAGGAAACGAAGGAGGTATGGGAGGAGGGAGAGCAAAGGGAAATTGGTTTCGGCAGGGTGAGCTTTTATGGACTGGCATGATTATGTACCTAGTAAATAGGTGGCTCTCAGATCACTCTCAAGAATATGTAATATGGTTTGGTATGAACTAAAGTTTTTGGCATTACAATCAAGAGTCTGCCCTGTATCAAACTTTGAAGTGGGCAACTTGAAGACAACACACCTGAGCTTTGAAGTAAGTAACTCGACAACACACGTGAACTTTTTTGTCACCTCCAAATGTACAATTTATTTGAACACATTATAACACACATCTGTACATTTTTGGTTTCACTCGAAGTTTTTCTTGGTGTTTGATATGCTGGGTGTGATTTTGAAATCCTGTTTATGGGGTGGGATTCTGCTGTTGCGACTGATCTGCATCTTCCACGGTCTCTGCCTCATCCTGACCTTCGGTGTTGGGGGTGCTTGCAGAAGTGCTTGGTCTTTCATCGGCGTTTTGAGATGTCAAGTCATTGCTGATCCAGGAATGACACAATACTTCAGCAATGGTGGGACGCTGCATGGCACACGGGTGCAGCAACTTAAGGATCAAGTCTTTGCTCCCTATTGGGATTGCAAACGTTCTGGGGAAATTCAGTTGGTGATTCTGCAGAGGGTGACAAACAACATTTATTCGGAATATATTGAATGCATCTGCGTTTGGCTATGCCTTTTTCAGTCACTAAATATAGTACAGAAGGTGAGGGGCATTAAGCTAGGAATCCACACTGTGCCTTTAGAAAGTATTCACACCCTTTGACTTTTTCACATTTTGTTGTCACAGCATCAATTTAAAATGGATTGAATTGAGATTTTTTTTTTGTGACCGATATAAACAAAATAACCTATAATGACGAAGTGAAAACATGTTTTCGAATTTTTACAAGTTTATTGAAAATGAAATGCAGAAATATCTAATTTACATATATATTCAGCCCCCTGAGTCAATATTTCGTAGAAGCGCCTTTAACAGCGATTACAGCTTCGAGTCTTCTTGGTTATGTCTGTCTCAGCTTTGCATATCTGGGTTTGGGGAGTTTCTCCTGTTCTAACTTGCAGATTTGCTCAACCTCTGAAGTTGGATGGGGAGTGTCGGTGAAGAGCAATCTTCAATTCTGGGCTTTGGCTGTGCAACTCAAGGACTTTTTTTTTCTTTTTTTTGGATATTGAATCGAGGCTCGTGAAAGAGCTAACATTTATTTCACAAACAAATCAACCAGGCAAACAACATATATAAAAAGAGGGAGTGGAAGACAAGATGGGGAGAGAAGGGGAAGCACACAAACAACATTTGAGAGCAGGGAGATGTGTGGGAGGGAGAGGGCTTGGGGGAAGGGGGGGGGGCGGGGAGAAGTATAAAACACAAGGACTTCCAGGACAGAAGTTGGCATTTCAAAAAAGTGGATTTGGGGTGAAAATAGCGGGGGTAGAAAAGATCAACGTTTTGAATGGGGGAAGATACGAGATGGTGGTGAACAGCTGTGTTAAAGACCTGGAGGGTGGAGTGGGATTGAAGAGAGTGAGGGAGTTTGTTCCAGGGGCGGGAGAAAAGAGGAGTGAAGGTCAGCAGAGAGTCTTGATTTTGGCAGTTTAACCATAAGAGGGTTGCAGGCAGATCTTGTGTGACCTGTAGGAATATTTGGGGGACAGAGCCCAGAGAAAGCTGGGGGGGCAAGGCCAGAGAGGAGTCGGTAGAAGACAGAAAGACCACCAACCTGCCTGTGGTGAGTGAGTGAAAGGCCCTTGGAGTTAGCTTCATCGTGGGAGATTCCAATGATTCTGAACGCTTTGGTTTCAACAGCGTGAAGACGAGTTCGGTGTGAGGCAGGAGCACCAGCCCAGAGGGGAGAGCAGTATTCCATTGAGCTGCGGATGAAAGCCTTGTATGTGGTGAGGAGCTCAGGTATGCCAAGGAAGGACTTCGCATGACGGAGGATGCCCAGTCGGCTACTGGCTTTGGAGGCCACATTTGAAATGTGGTTTTCCCAGGAAAGATCATGGCAGATAGTGAGACCCAAAAGCTTGAGTGACAGAACTTCTTGGAGAGGATTATTCAGAAAGTGGATGGGAGGGTTGTCCAGTCGGTCTTTTCGGAGAAACATAGTAAGAGTGTGAGATTTGTCAGGATTGAAAGACATGTTCCACTTGTTTGCCCAGTCTGTGATTTTGTCCAGGTCTGCAGAGAGTGAGGAGCCTGCAGACTGCCGATCTGAGGGATGAGGAATGGAGCGACAGAGAGTAGAGTCATCAGCAAAGAGATAGAGAGGATTTTCAAGAGAGTCAGAGAGATCATTGATGAAGACCAGAAAAAGCACAGGGCCCAGAACACTGCCTTGGGGAACTCCAGCCTGAACAGGAAGAGGAGATGAGAGAAACCCATTTCAGGGCCACACGTTGACTACGACTAGAGAGGAAGTCAGCCAGCCATGCGTGGAGATTTCCATGGATACCAAAGGAGGAGAGTTTGGTGAGCAGAGCGGGGTGGCAGACCGTATCGAAGGCACGTAATATGTCAAGGGAGACAGCTCTAATTTCCTGTTTGGCATTGAGGACCTCCATCCATTGTTGAGAAAGCAGAAGCAGCATGTCCAGAGTAGAGTGACCAGGTCTGAAACCAAATTGATGATCAGAGATCAAGCCATTGGCGTTTCACGTTCTTGTTCTGAAGCCATTCCAGTGTTGCTTTGTCTGTATGCTTGGGGTCATTGTCCAGGTGGAACGTAAATCTTCGCCACAGTCTTAGGTCCTTTGTACTCTGAAACAGGATTTCCTCAAGGATTTGCCTGCATTTGGCTCCATTCATTGTTCACTCTATCCTTACAAGTCTTCCAGTCCCTGCCGCTGAAAGCATCCCCATAGCATGATGCTGCCACCATCATGGTTCACGATAGGGTGTTTGATGGGTGATATGTGCTTGATTTCCGCCAGACATAGCGCTTTGCATTCAGGTCAAAGAATTCAATTTTCATCTCTTCAAACCACAGAATATTTTGCCTCATTCTGTCGGTCTTTCACGTGCCTTTTTGTAAACTCCAGGCGTTCTTTCATGTGCATTTTTCTCAGGCGTGGCTTCCGTCTGGCCACTCTCCCATAAAGCCTTGATTTGTGAAGTGCTGCAGAGACTGTTGTCCTTTCTGCAGGTTCTCCAATCTCAGCCAAGGAACTCTGTGGTTAATTGGGTTTTTGGTCACCTCCCTGACCAAGGTCCTTGTGTAAATTTGGTTGGACCGACAGCTCTAGGAAGAGTCTGGGTAGTTCCATATTCTTTCCATTTCCGAATGATGTTGCTCACTGTGCTGTTGGGAACTTTCAACACTAGAAATTGTTTTATACCCTTCTTAAAGTCTATGCCTCCTCACAATTATATCTTGGAGTTCTTCGGACAGTTCCTTGGACTTTATGGTTGAGTTTCTGCTCTGACATGCACTGTCTCCTGTGGGACATTAAATAGAAAGGTGTGTTTCTTTCTAAATCATGTCCAATCAATTGAATTTGCCACAGGTGGACTCCAATCAAATTGTCGAGACATCTCAAGGATGATCAAAGGCAATTGGATGCACCTGAGCTCAATTTGGAGTGTCATAGCAAAGGGTCTGAATACGAATTGACTCAAGACATTTCACCTTTTCATTTTCAGTTTAGAAAAAAATTCTAAAAAAAAAATCCTGCTTTGACATGGGAATTTTCTATAAATGTGTAGATCAGTGACAAAAAAATATATATTTCACCCATTTAAAATTCAGGTTGTAACAACAAAATGTGAAAAAAGTCAAGGGGTGTGAATATTTTCTGAAAGAGCTGCATATTTAAAACTCTTATTTTAATATCTTACAGATATTACTGTAGATGTGGTGAAGAAATGATCAGAGTAGACTTAAATTTGAATCCATTTGAATTATTTATGATCTAATAATTAATGAAATAATGATACTTAATAATTATAATTATTTTATTTATGAATTTGAAATGATCTTAGTCCATTTGAATCATTGGAATCTCCTGCGATGAAGCTAACTCCGAGGGCCTTTCACTCACTCACAGCAGGCAGGTTGGTGGTCTTTCTGTCTTCCACCGACTCCTCTCCAGCCTAGCTCCCCCAGCTCTGTGTCCCAAATATTCCTACTAGTCTAGTAGGAAGACTAGGTCCCCCTGCACCCCCCGGAGATATACTTCTAATCAGTGTTTCTAGATTGGAAACAATGTGTAGAAAATGACTAGCTATGGCCCCAAGCTGAAAAAATGTCCCACATACCATTTTTATGCAAATTACTGCTGCCATTATCAAAAAAAGACTAGGTCCCCCTGCACCCCCCCGGAGATATACTTCTAACCAGTGTTTCTAGATTGGAAAAAATGTGTAGAAAATGACTAGCTATGGCCCCAAGCTGAAACAATGTCCCACATACCATTTTTATGCAAATTACTGCTGCCATTATCAAAAAAACGATTTTTGACATATCTCAGCCAATATTGCAGATAATTGAAAAATGAAGGTGTCTAGACCCATGTTTTGAAGGGCATAGATCATGATAGAACTATTCATAACATGATTACATGTGTCTATGGTATACTAGTATGCTAATTAGTGCTTTATTTACAAAATAATCACAGTTTTACGAAATAATAGACTCATATTAAGGTCCGTCTACACAGACGTTAACACAAAGTTTTATTTTTCTAAATACCCTGTGAAATTCACCGAATGCCCTGTGAAACCTGGGATTCTTCTCCAGCTTTTTCAAGGGCCCGACTTTTCCCTTCCCTTTGAAGGCACTGGTGCAGTCTTCTCCGCTGAACACATAGTACCCCAGGAGAGTGGCACAGTAGTCCTCTCCCAGGGATTCTGCCAGCTCAGAGACGTTGACAAGTTGGCGATGCTTCCCTGACCCTGTATCCAGGTACACCGTCAGCTTGATGTTGTGGGCATGGTGGAGCAGGATCAGGAGGATGTCTGTGTCCGGTGTTCTGACTACAGCGTTCTTGTATCCGATGGTAGCAGCATGATGGAGGTACAGAACCACCCTGGTATCAGTCTCTTCCTGGTTGCTGTAGATCGTGGGGAGTTCACGTACCTCGACCTGAAACACAAAAAGGCACCGCATTTCAATCACCAGTCACTGCCAGTTTCAGTATATCTCCGGGGGGTGCAGGGGGACCTAGTCTTTTTTTGATAATGGCAGCAGTAATTTGCATAAAAATGGTATGTGGGACATTTTGTCAGCTTGGGGCCATAGCTAGTCATTTTCTACACATTTTTTCCAATCTAGAAACACTGATTAGAAGTATATCTCCGGGGGGTGCAGGGGGACCTAGTCTTTTTTTGATAATGGCAGCAGTAATTTGCATAAAAATGGTATGTGGGACATTATTTCAGCTTGGGGCCATAGCTAGTCATTTTCTACACATTTTTTCCAATCTAGAAACACTGATTAGAAGTATATCTCCGGGGGGTGCAGGGGGACCTAGTCTTCCTACTAGACTATACAGGTCGCACAAGATCTGCCAGCAACCCTCTAATGGTGAAAATGCCAAAATCAAGACTCTCTGCTCACCTTCACTCTTTCATTCCTCTTTTCTCCCGCCTCTGGAACAAACTCCCTCACTCTCTTCAATCCCACTCCTCCCTCCAGATCTTTAAAACAGCTGTTCACCACCCTATCTTGTCTTCCCCCATCCAAAACCTTGACCTTTTCTACCCCCATTAATTCCCCCCAGAGCCACTTTTGTGAAATACTTCTTTCTTTCCTGGAAGTCCTAGCAGTGTCCATGTGTTTTTTTACCTCTCCCACCCCCCTTTTCCATGCCCCGTCCCCCAAGCCCTCTCCCTCCCACAGATCTCCCGATGTCCCTGTTCTCTACTGTTGTACTTGTGTGCTTCCCTCTCCCCATCTTGTATCCCGCTCCCTTTATCTTATGTTTTATGTGTCAGTTTGTTTTTATGTGATTAATGTTAGCTCCTACATGATCCTCGATCTTGTATACACAAAAAAAAGACCTTTGGGGATAAGGCACCATCTTGAGGGGACTGAAGAAAGACAGGTAAGGATGAGATATTTTTCTCCTCTTCTCTTCGAAAATGCCTTCCACACCGTTGGAATGTCAAGACGAATCGGATTCCCAAGAACTCCCTCCCACTGATCGGAAGTTGTTGGGGCATGAATTTATTCAGAGTGCCGGCGATAGCTCGCCAACTCTTTATCAAAGATATCATGGGATCTTTAAAGGTCTGTCCATTAATCCTGGCAGATAGAGGTCGCCCGGGTTGTTGTCATCCGAGGAACAGCACTTTTTTTTTGATGCAACAACACCCTTGCCCGCAAAGCAGCAATCATAGTTGAGGCCAAGATTCGAACCCAGACGAGACTGCTCACTCAGTACCTCTAGCCTATTTCTTCCAGCCCACCACGATGACGGAGTATAAATTTATTCTATTCTCACTACTGGATGACTATGTCCTCTAATAATTACAAACCTGTTGCATACGAAACGTCAAATCGGGTGTTGAAATGTTATAGGGCATGCGGCCACAGACCATGACGAAAAGAACGACTCCCATGCTCCATACGTCAGACATTTTCGGGTTATATGGAATGGCCTGCAGAATGAACAATAAAACGTCACATATTAATTCCATCAAGCACAGTACTCATCAATATATCTGGAATACATAATGAACATCGAATTTAGAAAATTCGTTTTAGTTCCAGGACTCAAAAATGCATGACAATTATCCACAGGTAACTGCTTTGTTGTTTTAGGTCCAACATGCCGCAATCATCAGACCAACAATTTACATGTTACATATTTCCCTGGAGTGCATAGTCTCACCTCGTGCGCTCATTCTGAACAAATATGCCATCGTTAACTGAACACGCTACTATTATGACCCATGTACCCATGTCATCCTTGCACTCTATTCCCTCCCATACATTGTGCCATTATCTGTAGCTTTATTAATTGATTATTGGGATATCGAACGACCACTTTTGTGCACATTAAGGCTAAATTGTCAATGAAGGTGAATGTGGAAAAAAAAAATTCAAGCTATATTCTCAATGGCAAGTCGATCATACGTGTGAAGTTTCGCATCGATCTGTTAAGCGTTTCTGAAGAAGAAGAAGTTTTTGTTTTGTTTTTATTTTCAATCCAATATGGCCACCAGACCACATGACCGATGATGTCACAAATGTAATTCTTCCCTGGCGTAGGGTCGTAGATCAGATATATGAAGTTCCGTATTTTTCGAGTAAGAATTTCGATTCGACTCTTCGAGAGAAGAGTGTTAATGGATCTTCCTGGATGGGAGGATGTTGGAAGAAGGATAAATATTTCTACTATTTTTGTTGTCTTGTTGAAAGTACATATTTCAATTGAAGTTGTCCTCAAATATGGACTTGAACCTTGTTACATTAATTTGTGCCCATTAGCTCATGGAGCATGAGCGATTGGCACAGCCTTTTACTAACCAGTCTCATTAGGCCTGACTTTAGATTCTGATGCGTTCTCCCTTGACCTTGAAGATCGTTGCTGCTCCAACATCTCCAAATCTACCTGACTTGGCAGTGTCCATCTCTCTGACCGGCCAGGTTTTCGAGCAGGAATTTGGCCGGGGTTACGATGCGCAATGCCCTCAATTTTATAAGGTATCCAGTATATACCGTGGGACCGTTAACGTCCACCAGGGAGTACGGGCAGATGGGACAGCCAGCTTAACACCCCATCCAGAGGACGGTGCGCTTTGTGATGCAGCGTCTTGCTTGAGAAACATCAATCTGAGAGTTTATATTCTGTTCAGGAATCAAAGGCATCAGTGCTATCCCTGAACTATGTCAACCTAGGTATCCATCGAATCGTTCGATTCTTCAGATTAAGCAGGTGGCAGGTACATCGTGGGCAGATAGTTTGCTGGACGATATCACACGCGAGATGTTATGAGCTGCCACTTTGAAGATGATTTCTCAGGGGTAAGAAAAAATAGGGTGCAGTCAGGGAGGTGAACAGAAGGTTTAGATAAGAAGTTAAAACAAAGTCGAGCAATGTATGATTGTATGAGATTTATTGAGGGTTAGGGTAGAAGGTTAAGTGCGCAATTCGAGAATGTATTAATAGTTGTGGTGGTGGGTCAGTGGCCACTGGTAACATATTGTTGTGGTTTTGCAATAAAGGTTAATTTCCCCTCTTAGTTAGTTACACCACAACATGTAGCCTCGCTTAAGTTCAGTTATTTCTTAGTAAATGTAAGCGTAGTCCTTTCCTGTATTAGTTTTGCGTTGAGTAGGCCAGTGCAAATTAGGTGTCCTTATGGCGCTTTGGTTTGGTATTGGCGCTGAAATACCACGCGGCAAGCCTGAACAAGTCGACCGAGGCCGAAGGAAGGCGGGGCAGGAGGAGTAGGCTTGACTGGTAAGCACGAGCCGCCAATCGAGGGGAGTGGTTTACCACTGCGGCAGAGGCGGGGTTTGGAACATTCAAGTGAGACTCTGGGGCGGGGCGATATAACCCTGCCCAGAGCCCCCCACCTCAGTTGAGGTCCGAAGCAGTTGAGTTTGGAGTTAAGTTTGAGAGGAGATGAGATAAGCTGAGAACGTGCGTCAGTATTGCCTCGTATTAAGTCGTATCGCCTATGAACTGAATTACCTCGTGGTAGACGAACTTTGCCCTGCTCCCCACGCTCTGCGCAGTATTAATCGCGTGCTGTAAAGAACGACCTGCACCGGGCCACAGACGCGCGATTTCCCTCCTGCCTGCCTTCGCCGGGATACGTGCCGTGACCGCCAGAGGGCCACGCCGGGTGAGCTGTTCCCAGAGCAGGCGCGTTTGGCGCGCGAACATCCTTCCCCCAACTCCCCGTGTGTGTAAGTGGGCCCATTGTCTGGGTTTAAGTATCAGTCTGACTAATTTCTGCCCTGTGTCCCTTTCCTTCTACCAATCCTTGTAAATAGCACAAATAAACCCTGTTCTTTCTTCTGATTCGACTGTTTTGTCTTTTCCATCATTGGCTTCGCATGGTACGAATAGAATCGCTTGAATCGGGTTCTAATAGAGAAGTAACAGCACGAGTCATGTGGTACGCATTCCGCTCAGGCGTACTCCATTAAGCGTGGCTCGTGCGAGGCTCGATCCCCGCTTCCGCTGCGGCATGGGTACCAAAGGTATGTGTGAATTTGTCCTGAAACCCTTTCCCACATTTGCCCGGAAGTGGCGACTCGGTCTCGCGGTTTCGAAGACCCAGGGGGAAAAAGGGGTTTAATCTCCCCTTTGTAACGGGAACGGGCTTCGAAGATCCGCAACAATATACCGGTATACACTACATGACCAAATGTATGTGGACACCTGAACATCGAACATCTCATTCCAATATCATGGGCATTAATATGGAGTTAGTCCCCCCTTTGCTGCTATAACAACCTCCACTCTTCTGGGAAGGCTTTCCACTCGATGTTGGAACATTGCTGCAGAGATTTGCTTCCATTCAGCCACAAGAGCATTAGTGAGGTCGGGCACTGGAGTTAGTCCCCCCTTTGCTGCTATAACAACCTCCACTCTTCTGGGAAGGCTTTCCACTCGATGTTGGAACATTGCTGCAGAGATTTGCTTCCATTCAGCGACAAGAGCATTAGTGAGGTCGGGCACTGATGTTGGGCGATTAGGCCTGGCTCGCAGTCGGTGTTCCAACTCATCCTAAAGGTATTCAATGGGGTTCAGGTCAAGGCTCTGTACAGGTCAGTCAAGTTCTTCCACACCGATCTTGACAAACCATTTCTGTATGTACTTTGCTTTGTGCATGGGGGCATTATCATGCTGAAACAGAAAAGGGCCTTCCCCAAACTGTTACCACAAGGTTGGAAGCACACAATCATCTAGAATGTCATTGTATGCTGTAGCGTTAAGATTTCCCTTCACTGAAATTAAGGGGCCGAGCCCCTTTGACGAACTGACTTGTTGGAAAGGTGGCATCCTGTGACAGTGCCACGTTGAAAGTCACTGAGCTCTTCAGTACGGCCCATTCTACTGCCAATGTTTGTCTATGGAGATTGCATGGCTGTGTGCTTGATTGTATACAGTCACGTGAAAAAGTAAGTACACCCCGTGTAAAGTTTTGACTTTTTCAACACATTTCAACATGCAGGTATTTGATCTTCATTTCAACAATATTGACAGATAAAGGTAATATAATATAACAAATATCATGAAACATTTACATTTTGTAGTCCATTGTATAATTTAAATAAACATAAATGCAAATTTTGCACGTGGAAAAAGTAAGTACACCCTTGGCTCTAATAGGTGGTATTGCCCCCTTTGGCAGAAACAACCTCATGTAGGCGTTTCTTATAACTGTCTACCAGTCTTTGACATCGACTGGCAGAAATTTTTGCCCACTCCTCCATGCAGAATTCTATCAGCTGTGCGATGTTTGAGGGGTTTCTTGCATGCACAGCTCGTTTCAAATCCCCCCACAACATCTCGATGGGATTTAGATCCGGGCTTTGACTTGGCCATTCCAAAACCCTCCATTTCTTTCTTTTCAGCCATTCCTTGGTGGATTTACTGGTATGTTTAGGGTCATTGTCATGTTGCAAGGTCCACCTTCAGTTGAGCTTCAACTTTCCGACAGATGGCTTCACATTATCCTCAAGCACCCTCTGGTACAATGAAGAATTCATAGTGGATTCTATGATGGTGAGCTGCCCAGGCCCTGATGCAGCAAAGCTGCCCCAAACCATAATATTTCCACCACCATGCTTTACAGTTGGTATCAGGTTCTTGTGGTCAAATGCTGTCTTTGGTTTTTGCCAAACATGTCTTCTGGTACTGTGGCCAAATAGCTCTACCTTTGACCCATCTGTCCAGAGCACATTGTTCCAGAAGTGCTGGTCTTTGCCTCGGTGTTCATTGGCAAACTTTAGTCTTGCCCTGATGTTCTTTCTGGACAGCAAAGGTTTCCTCCAGGCACACCTCCCATGTAGATCAAATTTGTGCAGCCTCTTTCTAATGGTAGACTCGTGCACTTTGACATCAGCAGTGGCAAGAGCTACCTGTAGGTCCGTGATGACATTCTGGGGTTCTTAGAGACTTCTTTCAGCATCTTGCGGTCTGCTCTCAGGCTGAACTTGCTGGGGCGGCCTGGCCTGAACAAGTTGGCAGTTGTTTGGAATCTTCTCCACTTGTAGATGATCTTCCGGACAGTCGAATGATTGATTTCAAATTGCTTGGAGATCTTTTTAAATCCCTTCCCAGACTCGTAGGCATCTATAACATTCTTTCTGAAGGCCTCAGAGAGCTCTTTTGATCTAGGCATGGTGACGCATACTTCAAAAACAAAGAGCAAACCAAACTAAATGTCTGAGGTTTAAATAAGACAGGTTCCTCCAAGATCCTCTCTAACGATGTTCTAATCATTTGCACCTGAGCTGGTGCACCTGATTCTAATTTTAGGTATTTGAAGTAGTGATAAATGTGCGGGTGCACTTACTTTTTCCACATGCGAAATTTGCATTTATGTGTATTTAAATTATACAATGGACTACAAAATGTAAATGTTTCATGATATTTGTTATATTATATCACCTTTATCTGTCAATATTGTTGAAATGAAGATCAAATAGCTGTATGTTGAAATATGTTGAAAAAGTCAAAACTTTACATGGGTGTACTCACTTTTTCACATGACTGTATACAGTATATATATATATATATATATATATATATATTGTTGTGGATATGAGGATTGTGTTTTTTTTTATTGTGTTTTTTATTATTAGTGCTTTATTCTGGACCCTCCTTACTCCAGTTATGTAATAAGGTCAAAGGGCGTCCCATAATTAGGTCATAAACAATCACGTCAGCCAATCATAGATTTCCCCCTTTGTTGATAGTTATATCTTTATTATGTGTATTAGGGTAAGGCCTTGTCTTCCATTAAGATTACACTCCATTGCACCAAGTGAAACCAGATAAATCCCCTTTCATTCCCATTCCCAAAATCTCCATTTCCAGCTACATCCCCTCCAAGTCTCCATTGCCAACTGCACTGGGCAGTTTGCCAGGTTTGTTACAGCGGTGGTTGCTGATTTCGCCCCAAAGCCGCCATTAAGCATGTGCTAAGCTCGGGGAAGAAGGGCGTGCCCGCCCATCGTCATCAAGGGCGGAGCCAGAGGGCCGCGCCGA
>NW_027616671.1:0-172500 GCF_964187855.1 Myxine glutinosa | reverse complement strand
TCCCCTTCTACAGGGAGAGGGGAGGAGCTTGGCTCGCAGCTCCACCCTTCTTAGTTTGAATGTGATGCTCTGTCTTAATCTACTTGCATTTAAATACAGTATTCATATTCTGAATGCCAATGAAAAGTAATATACAAATGAAAAATCGGTCTCTGCCGATCGGTCTCTGCCGAGGACTTGCCAGAATGTACTTTTTTATCATCCATTTTGGACAAATATGGCGGCCGAACCACGTGACCTATGATGTCATCATTATTTGTTTTCTAAACTAATTTATTCCTTGATGATGCTCAAGAAATTTCATCTTGAAGTCTTGTACTTGTCTTGTCTTGTCTTGTAAGTCTTGTCTTGGAATGAAGTTTTGTACTTGTCGAATTATGACGTCATAATGGAGGCACCAATAACATCAGCATTAACATATTTTATTCCCCATGGAGAGTCCTTTACAAAGAGCCATGTCTCATTTTTTTCTCTTCAGCACTTTCGGAGATATAGATGTGCAAATTCTTTCGGTTTTTCCAAGATGGCGGCCGAACCACGTGACCGATGACGTCATAAATTGGGCACAGTCTATTCCAGGGCAAGACCAATATGTGTGCAAGGTTTGGCGATTCTACGTGCAAAGGTGTAGACGTAGTGCTGCAAACAGACAGACAGACAGATGAAAAATCGGTCAGAGACCGAGGACTTGCCGGAATGTACTTTTTTATCGACCATTTAGGATAAATATGGCGGCCGAACCACGTGACCGATGAGGTCATCATTAACATATTTTATTCCCCATGGAGAGTTCTTTACAATGAGCCATGTCTCAATTTTTTCTATTAAGGACTTTTGGAGATGTGGAGGTGCAAAGTTTTTCGGTTTTTCCAAGACGGCGACCGAACCACGTGACCGATGACGTCATCATTAACATATTTTATTCCCCATGGAGAGTTCTTTACAATGAGCCATGTCTCAATTTTTTCTATTCAGCACTTTCGGAGATATGGAGGTGCTAGTTTATTCGGTTTTTCCAAGATGGCGGCCGAATCACGTGACCGATGACGTCATTAACATATTTTATTCCCCATGGAGAGTTCTTTACAATGAGCCACGTCTCAATTTTTTCTATTCAGCACTTTTGGAGATATCGAGGTGCAAGGTTTTTTGTTTTTTCCAAGATGGCGGCCGACCACGTGACATATGACGTCATCATTAACATATTTTATTCCCCATGGAGAGTTCTTTACAATGAGCCATGTCTCAATTTTTTCAATTCAGCACTTTCGGAGATGTTGAGGTGTAAAGTTTTCGGTTTTTCCAAGATGGCGGCCGAACCACGTGACCGATGACGTCATCATTAACATATTTTATTCCCCATAGAGAGTTCTTTACAATGAGCCATCTCTCAATTTTTTCTATTCAGCACTTTCAGAGATATGGAGGTGCAAAGTTTTTCGTTTTTTCCAAGATGGCGGCCGAACCACGTGACTGATCACATCATCATTAACATATTTTATTCCCCATGGAGAGTTCTTTCCAATGAGCCATGTCTCAATTTGTTCTATTCAGCACTTCCGGAGATATGGAGGTGCAAAATTTTTCGGTTTTTCCAAGATGGCGGCCGAAACACGTGACCGATGACGTCATAAATTGGGCACAGTCTATTCCAGGGCAAGACGAATATGTGTGCAAAATTTGGCGATTCTCCGTGCAACGGTGTAGACGCAGTGCTGCAAACAGACAGACAAACAAATGAAAAATCGGTCAGAGACCGAGGACTTGCCGGAATGTACTTTTTTATCGGCCATTTAGGACAAATATGGCGGCCGAACCACGTGTCTGATGACGTCATCATTTACATATTTTATTCCCCATGGAGAGTTATTTACAATGAGCCATGTCTCAATTTTTTCTGTTCAGCACTTTTGGAGATTTCGTGGTGCAAAGTTTTGCCGTTTTTCCAAGATGGCGGCCGACCACGTGACTGATGATGTCATCATTAACATATTTTATTCCCCATGGAGAGTTCTTTACAATGAGCCATGTCTCAATTTTTTCTGTTCAGTACTTTCGGAGATATAGAAGTGCAAAGTTTTTCGGTTTTTCCAAGATGGCGGCCGAACCACGTCACCGATGACGTCATCAATTTGGCACAGTCTATTCCAGGGCAAGACCAATATGTGTGCAAAGATTGGCGATTCTCCGTGCAACGGTGTAGACGCAGTGCTGCAAACAGACAGACAGACAGATGAAAAATCGGTCAGAGACCGAGGACTTGCCGGAATTTACTTTTTCATTGGGGATTTAGGACAAATATGGCGGCCGAACCACGTGACCGATGACGTCATCATTAACATATTTTATTCCCCATGGACATTTCTTTCCAATGAGCCATGTCTCAATTTTTTCTATTCAGCACTTTTGGAGATATGGAGATGCGAATTTTTTCGGTTTTTCCAAGATGGCGGCCGAACCACGTGACCTATGACGTCATCATTAATATATTTTATTCCCCATGGACATTTCTTTCCAATGAGCCATGTCTCAATTTTTTCTGTTCAGCACTTTCGGAGATATAGAGGTGCAAACCTTTTCCAAGATGGCGGCCGAACCACGTGACCGATGACGTCATCATTAACATTTTTTATTCTACATGGAGAGTTCTTTACAATGAGCCATGTCTCAATTTTTTCTATTCAGTACTTTCAGAGATATGGAGGTGCAAAGTTTTGCCGTTTTTCCAAGATGACGGCCAAACCACGTGACCGATGACGTCATCATTAACATATTTTATTCCCCATGGAGAGTTCTTCACAATGAGCCATGTCTCAATTTTTTCTATTCAGCACTTTTGGAGATATGGAGGTGCAAAATTTTTCGGTTTTTCCAAGATGGCAGCCGAACCACGTGACCTATGACGTCAACATTAACATTTTATTCCCCATGGAGAGTTCTTTACAATGAGCCGTCTCAATTTTTTCTGTTCAGCACTTTCAGAGATATGGAGGTGCCAGGCTTTTCGGTTTTTCCAAGATGGCGGCCGAACCACGTGCCATATGACGTCATCATTAACAAATTTTATTCCCCATGGAGAGTTCTTTACAATGAGCCATGTCTCAATTTTTTCTGTTCAGCACTTTTGGAGATATGGTGGTGCAAAGTTTTGCCGTTTTTCCAAGATGGCGGCCGACCACGTGACATATGACATCATCATTAACATATTTTATTCCCCATGGAGAGTTCTTTACAATGAGCCATGTCTCAATTTTTTCTGTTCAGCACTTTTGGAGATTTCGTGGTGCAAAGTTTTGCCGTTTTTCCAAGATGGCGGCCGACCACGTGACTGATGACGTCATCATTAACATATTTTATTCCCCATGGAGAGTTCTTTACAATGAGCCATGTCTCAATATTTTCTGTTCAGCACTTTTGGAGATATAGTGGTGCAAAGTTTTGCCGTTTTTCCAAGATGGCGGCCGACCACGTGACATATGACGTCATAATTAACATATTTTATTCCTCATGGAGAGTTATTTACAATGAGCCATGTCTCAATTTTTTCTGTTCAGCACTTTTGGAGATTTCGTGGTGCAAAGTTTTGCCGTTTTTCCAAGATGGCGGCCGACCACGTGACTGATGATGTCATCATTAACATATTTTATTCCCCATGGAGAGTTCTTTACAATGAGCCATGTCTCAATTTTTTCTGTTCAGTACTTTCGGAGATATAGAAGTGCAAAGTTTTTCGGTTTTTCCAAGATGGCGGCCGAACCACGTCACCGATGACGTCATCAATTGGGCACAGTCTATTCCAGGGCAAGACCAATATGTGTGCAAAGTTTGGTGATTCTACGTGCAACGGTGTAGACGTAGTGCTGCAAACAGACAAACAGACAGACAGACAAACAGATGAAAAATCGGTCAGAGACCGAGGACTTGCCGGGATGTACTTTTTTATCGACCATTTAGGACAAATATGGCGGCCGAACCAAGTGACCGATGACGTCATCATTAACATATTTTATTCCCCATGGAGAGTTCTTTACAATGAGCCATGTCTCAATTTTTTCTATTCAGCACTTTCGGAGATATGGAGGTGCAAGGTTTTTCGGTTTTTCCAAGATGGCGGCCGAACCACGTGACCTATGACGTCATCATTAACATATTTTATTCCCCATGTAGAGTTCTTTACAATGAGCCATGTCTCAATTTGTTCTGTTCAGCACTTTCAGAGATATGGAGGTGCAAAAATTTTCGGTTTTTCCAAGATGGCGGCCGAACCACATGACATATGACGTCATCATTAACATATTTTATTCCCCATGGAGTTCTTTTCAATGAGCCATGTCTCAATTTTTTCTGTTCAGCACTTTTGGAGATTTAGTGATGCAAAGTTTTGCCGTTTTTCCAAGATGGCGGCCGACCACGTGACATATGACGTCATCATTAACATTTTATTCCCCATGGAGAGTTGTTTACAATGAGCCACGTGTCAATTTTTTCTATTCAGTACTTTCGGAGATATAGAGGTGCAAAGTTTTTCGGTTTTTCCAAGATGGCGGCCGAACCACGTGACCTATGACGTCATCATTAACATGTTTTATTCCCCATGGAGAGTTCTTCACAATGAGCCATGTCTCAATTTTTTCTGTTCAGCACTTTTGGAGATTTCGTGGTGCAAAGTTTTGCCGTTTTTCCAAGATGGCGGCCGACCACGTGACTGATGATGTCATCATTAACATATTTTATTCCCCATCGAGAGTTCTTTACAATGAGCCATGTCTCAATTTTTTCTGTTCAGCACTTTTGGAGATTTCGTGGTGCAAAGTTTTGCCGTTTTTCCAAGATGGTGGCCGACCACGTGACTGATGATGTCATCATTAACATATTTTATTCCCCATGGAGAGTTCTTTACAATGAGCCATGTCTCAATTTTTTCTGTTCAGTACTTTCGGAGATATAGAAGTGCAAATTTTTTCGGTTTTTCCAAGATGGCGGCCGAACCACGTCACCGATGACGTCATCAATTGGGCACAGTCTATTCCAGGGCAAGACCAATATGTGTGCAAAGTTTGGCGATTCTACGTACAACGGTGTAGACGCAGTGCTGCAAACAGACAGACAAACAGACAGACAGACAGATGAAAAATCGGTCAGAGACCGAGGACTTGCCGGAATGTACTTTTTTATCGGCCATTTAGGACAAATATGGCGGCCGAACCACGTGACCGATGACGTCATCATTAACATATGTTATTCCCCATGGAGAGTTCTTTACAATGAGCCACGTCTCAATTTTTTCTGTGCAGCTATTTCATAGATATGGAGGTGCAAAGTTTTTCGGTTTTTCCAAGATGGTGCCTGTACCACGTGACCTATGACGTCATAATTATCATTACAAAATTCTACAGGTGGAAGTGCACCTATGGTGAAAATTTCCTGTCAATCGGACCAACGGTTGCAGAGAAAATCATATTTATTTTGGGCGGAAAAACAGGCAAACGGACTCAACTGCAATACCCTCTCCTCTGGTGAGAGTAAAAAATTCATACTGATCAGATGACATAATTCATTAAAACGTTCCACAGGAGGAGGTGCTCCTATGGTGAAAATGTTGCGTGTATTGGACCAACAGAACTTCTTTTTTTTCCTACTGATCCGATCAAGCGTTGTACTTGTTGAATTATGTCATAATGAAGGCACCGGTTTCCCAATGGGGAGTACTTGACAATCAGCCATGTTTCATTTTTTCCACCCATTGAGTGGTTTCAGAGATAGAGGTGCAACTTTTTCCCAATATGGCGTCCATACTTTTCCAATATGGCGTCCATACCATGTCAATTTGAACTGTATCATGAAATAATGGTGAACAAACCTGGTTGAAGTAAACACAGAATTCAAGCATTTACAATGTATTGGTTACAATATATTGTTACGGACACGGTTTTTGGATGTTATTTTACCGAGCGGTGGTGTATTTAACCGCGTCCGAACAGTTACTCCCCGATTAGAACCCGATTCCAACCGAACGTTGACTAATCGCGCTACAGATATTCAATTGGGAAACCTCTAAAGCGACCGAAAGAGAAGAAGAGAGAAGAAAGAGAGTTTGGAGGAAGAACAGATTTATTATACACACACAAGCAATATTTTAGAGCGACCAATATTATTTACAGCAATAGATGGAAAAGAGCAGTCACACAGTGCATTGTTAACTTATTCTATTTCATTTACTTAATCCCCAAGACCAACGAGTAGGACAGGACGTTCACACTCACACGGTGGATATTGCAGGCAGGTAATGGCTCGAGGTTGATTGCTTGGGAGGAAGGCAAGGTCGGAGGCGCAGCAGCTTTCAACCCCTCGCGGTTTTGGCGGGAAAACCTCCGTCGCGTATCCGCGGCCGTCACGCGCTGGCTCGGCACACCTGCTCCTCTTCCTGGGGTGGAGCCGTCTCCCTCCGTTCAGCGCGTCTCTCCAACGACAGGGGATATTGCATGCAGGCAGGTAGGTAGGGCTTGCGGTGGATTGCGCTCCTCTTCCAGGTCATCCCCCAGCGTATCTCTCAAGCCCTCTCCTTGGTGCAGCCTCGTTGCTCCTCTCCAGTCATCTCTCATCTGGACTCCCAAAGCAGTCCCCTGCAGTCGCTTTTATCACCTCCGGCGGAATTAAGCCGCCGGCTCCGAGGGCACGCCTACCGGGTCACTCACCGCGGTGTTGATTGGCTGTTAGGGCCGGTTCACTCCTGCCCTCCTCTGACGAGGTGGAGACACGCCTTTCTTCTCCAACCTTACCTCGTGGCCAATGGTGGTTGAAGAGAAAAACCGACCAAAATGCGGAAGGCAAATGGAAGGGAGGTTTTGGGGAAATTGGAAGGGCCTACGCTTATTTTGTTTGATACAATGCAAAGTCAATCTAGTGGAAAACACATACTTAGCCTACATGGAATAAGGAAATACACTATTTAAAAGATATATCGTGACCTGCGTGTATGTTCTATGAAATTAATTAGGAGGACGGCTGCGACCATTATTTACATTACCCGGATGTTACCATACCAAAACCATACTCTTCACATCCGTTACCCTTCCTCCAAAATTGTTACACTCCTCAAAACCCGTTACACTTCTCAAAACCCGTTACACTTCTCAAAATCGTTACACTGCACCCTCCTTTCTTCAGGCACGTCCTCGGGCCTACTAGACTTAACTGAGTGTGACATGTAGGTGTAATTCCCTCTACAATTAACCTGACCCTGAGTGTGACAATTTTAAAACACAAATAAGTATGTCCCCCTATTGCATTGCATCCTGTCTAACAGACTCAAGCCCACAGCTAACCGAATTACGGAATTATTCTGAAACTATACATTTACGGTGGGGAGCATTATTTACAATGACGTGATTTCTTATTTACAACGCAACCCAGGACCTGTGTGTTTTTTTTTCTTTTCTTTTTAGGGAACAAGAGAAAGAAATTCCTGTTGGGAGGGAGGAGACAGCACGCATTGCATCGATGCACCAGTACCAATACCACCAAAGCACCCAAAAGCACCCAAAAGCACCACAAAGCACCACTCGGTGCGCAGTCACCATGGTTCATAATAAACACAACATAACAACTGGTGGTGGTCTTCTCCTTGTCTGCTGGGCCGATGTTCTTCCTGACGTCTTCTGGCTTCATGCGGCCTATTTGGACATAATAAAAAGCACAACTTGTGTTCGTTTTTTATTATTATTTAGGGCCCCAGGGGCCAACTAAGGGTGGTCCACCTGTTTGGCATAGGTGCCACCTTACCGAGGTCCGCAAGCAAGATTCCCTGGCCACTATGGCCGGTCTCCAACAGAGGTGCTCTGCCCCAGAACCTGGGGTCCATCAAGTGGTACTTGGCCGCCGAACAGCGGTCCATAAAGTGGTACATCAACGCAATGCGTGCTGGTTCTGGGAATCTCGGGCGCACAATGGCCACCTCACGCACGCTCCCCTCGGCACCCAATGGCGCACAGGTCATGTGGGAGACAAAAGAAAGACAATTGAGCGAGGGGTAAGGTCACAAGGGTACACGTCAAACAAGGCAATGCAAGGTGAAATGCGTACGGAGGGCGAAGTGAGAAAGCTCGTCCCTACCGTACGTCACCCCCCTGTCACCTACACTACCCTTGCTCTTACCCCATATTTACAAAATCTACCCATTTACAAATTCGTCACTACTGTCACGTCTTCCCCATATTTCCCTTATACCAAATTCGTCACCACAATCCCTCTACCTCAAAATTTGCCATCACCAAATTCATCATCAATCCTCATAAGGAGGCAGAGATGGAACATCAAAGCACAATGTCACACCCACGTCATGATGCGTCTCACAATCCAAACATTTGCATCATAAAAAATAATCAAAACATGGCATGGTGTGGAGTACCTGTCACCTCAGGTGAGTGGATGCAGATGGTGCGAGGAGATCCTTCATCCTAACTATCCTCTAAATGACTTTAACACACTTTACACTACCCGGGGTCTTTCCCTGCCAATCCATTGGCCAACTTACACTATGGGTTCTAATAACCAATTCCCATTGGCCAAACTGTGGTGCTCCTCAATGTTGGGGTCTCACTCCCCCGATTCATCTCCCGGTGCTCTAGCACAATTTCTGGGCTGCGACGTGTACCTCTCCCAACAGGTCTACCCACCTGCACACCTCCACCACTGTAGTTGCCACCCGAGCTTACCTAGCTCCTCACCCTAACCTAACTAACTGGGGACAGCCCCTCTCCTGGCTCTGTCACCCCTTGGTGCCCTCTGGCACTGGGCTACCCGGGTCCGTCCTCCGGATCCTCGGGCCCCATCCACACAACTACTACCGGCTCCCAGAGCCCACCTGCGGCCTCACCTGGCCGACATCCTTACAGTGGTGGAGTGCCCAAACCAACTACACACACTAACAGGCTACACGCCCAGCCATTTCCACAACACCAACGCACCCATCCACATACCATTCTGTCACCCGCACCACAGATGCCAATATCCAACTACAATTTACCTATACCCTCTACCTAACACTTACACTACCCGCCCCGGGTATCCGTGATGGGGGTCCACTCTTCCCCCATTCACACCTTCGCACCATCCACTCCACTCCACAATTTCCACCATACTCACTCCACGACCATCCATTCCAATACTCCATACCATTTATTCCATACACCTGCCCTCCATTCACCTGTCGTTGCACACCTGTGCAATCTCACCTGGTGCCACCTGCACCCTCCTTTCTTCCTGGACCACTTGGTCATCACAATACACAATCACCATCACTCACTCATACACTGCTCCATCCACCTGTTCAGTTGCACACCTGTGCAATCACACCTGTTCAATCACTCCCACACACGGCATCATCTCAGCTAACTCCTCCCCTCTGAAACTTGCGCTTCCCAGTCGTCCCTTTAAACTATTGCGCTCCCACGTCATTATCAACCACACTAACCTGCCTGCGTCCCCACTACAGGTATCAGTCACTAACTAACCTTATCGTTACCTAAGGTCATCTTCGCTAGATCCCTATCATTATCCAAGCCCTCCCTGGCTCGTTTTCATAGCCACCCCATAAACTATTGCGCATTTGCCCCCACCTGTGAGGGATGGTGGATTTGCCATCCCACCACATCGGGGGTCTCTCACTACCAATTTCGCTCGTCCAAATCCAACAATTCAAAAATTTTCCATTTACTGCCAATTCTATTCACTTTTCTAAATTTCGTTTCAAATCACTACTATCACTATCACCATCACCCGTCTACTTATTACATCCTCTCAGTGCGCCAATTCACATCTACAGCCCGGCTTCGTACAGCCGAGCAATGAACGCGGGTTCTTTTGTGCCAGCGGCTGGATACGTCCCGCATTCGGGGCAGGGACGGAGGCTTACCCGGGCCGAGATCCCATGCACCACCTCGGCGTGGAGCCATCCAATGTCCCGATCTCGACCTGCCGGCACGTCTCAATAGAAAGTGGTCGCCATGACGACCCTTCCTATCGGGCTGCCCGCTCCGCCTAGTGGAGCCCGGACGCGGCCGCTCCACGCGAGGCCCAGCGTGGATCGCGCACGGCGGTCCTTTCGAACCCGCCGTGGCTCGGATCTCCGCTGGTTCTCGCGGCACGCGAAGCCCGGCACGCACCGAGGGCCCGATCCGGCTAAAAGTCGACCTAACCTTTAACCCGGTTACCGTCGACGCTTCACCTGCAGGCTTACATGCATACGCTACCTCTTTCTTGCTCATACATGCAGCCGTTCCCATTCTCCTCGTACCTTTTCTTTCACACCTCGGTACACTCACTCCGCTCACCGACTTGGTCACACACCTGACCACCGAACACTTTGGCACACATTCGTTGCTCGCACACCTCACCAATACACCGCTTCGCGCCCCCTCCTCGGTCACCTCCTCTGTGACAATCACAGGTGTGCTCTCATTCGCACACCCAACCACGTGTCTCACTACCAACTCAAATGTGCCTTCCCACACACGCTCTACCATTCCAGGTGTGCATCCTTCCATCCCAGGTGTACATCCTCGCTCACCTGTCATAACCAACTCACGCTCCGTTTCACTCTCACTACTCTCACCTCCACTCTCGGTCGCGCACTCACCCTTACTCTCGACCGCACACTCTTTCCTCATGCACCCGTCCGTTACACACCTTTCTCGCGCACACCCTCCCGTTACATCCTCTGTAACACTCACCACAGGTGTACACTCTCTCGTTACTTCCTCCGTAACACTCACCACAGGTGTACACTCTCTCGTTACTTCCTCCGTAACACTCACCACAGGTGTACACTCTCTCGTTACTTCCTCCGTAACACTCACCACAGGTGTACACTCTCTCGTTACTTCCTCCGTAACACTCACCACAGGTGCACACTCTCTCGTTACTTCCTCCGTAACACTCACCACAGGTGTACACTCTCTCGTTACTTCCTCCGTAACACTCACCACAGGTGCACACTCTCTCGTTACTTCCTCCGTAACACTCACCACAGGTGTACACTCTCTCGTTACTTCCTCCGTAACACTCACCACAGACGTACACTTTCTCGTTACATCCTCTGTAACACTCACCACACCGCGCTTCCATGTACCCCCTCGCACACGCGCTTCGACCGGCTCACTCCTGACGGCACACTCACTCCTCGGCGTGCACTTTTTCCTCACACACCCCATGGTCGGACATTCTCGCACACCTCTTTTTTCGCACACCTGACCTGTCACACACTTCACCAACGGCCTTTCACGAACACCCGGATCCAAACCAATCCCCAAGCCGACTGAAGCTTTCCTCACATCATATACATTGCCACTCACCTCCGTACTTCGTCTCCGCACCTCCTCTGCCACCTGCAAACTTTTTATTTGGTTAGTGAGCACTTCATCATGATTTGAACACAGACCTTGTACATATTCCATGACTTCCTCCTTTATCTCCCTTTTAGTTTCCCTCCGTCTCTTCTTAATTTCACTCACCCCTTCTTCCACCTCCTCTAATTTTTCCTTTACCTCTTTCAGCTCCCGGTGCGCCCCCTCGATTTCTTCCTCCATTGCTACTTTAACCGTTTCTATGTGCGTCCTTACCTCCCGGTCCTTCGTCTCCATTACTTCTGTCACCTCTTCCAACCTCTTCGTCAATCCCTCATGTACCATTTGACATTCCTTTTGTGTCGCTATTAATTCATTTTTAATGTCCTTTTGTGTCGCTTTTAAACCCCCGATGATTGCAGTGTTCTTTTCCACTTGGTCCGCTAGTTCTTTTTGTCCCACCGTCAGCTGTTCTACTCCTTTCGTCAGATCTTCTATTCCCCCCTGCAACTTTACCGTATTATTTCTCACCTCTTTCTCGATACGCTTTTCGCCTCGCTTTACCTCCTCGCGTAGCCCCGAGACCTCCTCACTCATCCCTCTTCGTATTTCCTCCATCTGGTTCCCCATCTGTTCGATTTCCCGGGCGGATTGTTCCCCCATTTCCCGCAATTTGTCCTCCATCCTATTTTCTAACCCCATTAACCCATTTTTCACCCCCTCTAACTGATTCTCTTGAGCGGCCATTCTGTTTTCTACCCCCATTAACCCATTTTTCACCCCTTCTATCCCATTGTCTAACCCCTCAAATTTCTTGTCTAATCCCTCAAATTTCTTGTCTAATCCCTCAAATTTCTTTTCTAATCCCTCACCGGTACCCCTCGCTTCGTCCCTCATTACCCCCATTTGGCCCTCCAATCGCTCACCCTGAGCATCCATCCGGTTCCCCATTACCCCCAATTGCTCACTCTGAGCATCCATCCGGTTCCCCATTACCCCCAATTGCTCACTCTGAGCATCCATCCGGCCCTCCAATCGCTCACTATTCTGGGCCATAAGGGCCTTCATTTGTATAAAAAAAAGGTTCAAATCCATTGGCATCTCCGGTTCGACTACCGCGACCATGGGCGTGGCTAAATGTGGCGCCGCTGTAATCACGTGCGCGAGAGCGCCATTTTGTGCACCTGAAATTCCCGCAACCACATTGCCATTTTCCTCCTCCCTTTCTTCCACATACATTTCCCCTGGTTCCTGGGTTACCCCTAACCCGTCTATCTCCCCCACCGACATCCGATCGCCTTGATTGTCCATGGCGCGATCTCAAAATTCGGGTTTTATAAAACAACACAATTTCGGCAGCTCGTAATTTTGACCAAAATTTTTTTTTAAAATTTGGGCCTAACCAATTTAGTCCCAGGTTCGAATCCCACTCCTGACACCAATTGTTACGGACACGGTTTTTGGATGTTATTTTACCGAGCGGTGGTGTATTTAACCGCGTCCGAACAGTTACTCCCCGATTAGAACCCGATTCCAACCGAACGTTGACTAATCGCGCTACAGATATTCAATTGGGAAACCTCTAAAGCGACCGAAAGAGAAGAAGAGAGAAGAAAGAGAGTTTGGAGGAAGAACAGATTTATTATACACACACAAGCAATATTTTAGAGCGACCAATATTATTTACAGCAATAGATGGAAAAGAGCAGTCACACAGTGCATTGTTAACTTATTCTATTTCATTTACTTAATCCCCAAGACCAACGAGTAGGACAGGACGTTCACACTCACACGGTGGATATTGCAGGCAGGTAATGGCTCGAGGTTGATTGCTTGGGAGGAAGGCAAGGTCGGAGGCGCAGCAGCTTTCAACCCCTCGCGGTTTTGGCGGGAAAACCTCCGTCGCGTATCCGCGGCCGTCACGCGCTGGCTCGGCACACCTGCTCCTCTTCCTGGGGTGGAGCCGTCTCCCTCCGTTCAGCGCGTCTCTCCAACGACAGGGGATATTGCATGCAGGCAGGTAGGTAGGGCTTGCGGTGGATTGCGCTCCTCTTCCAGGTCATCCCCCAGCGTATCTCTCAAGCCCTCTCCTTGGTGCAGCCTCGTTGCTCCTCTCCAGTCATCTCTCATCTGGACTCCCAAAGCAGTCCCCTGCAGTCGCTTTTATCACCTCCGGCGGAATTAAGCCGCCGGCTCCGAGGGCACGCCTACCGGGTCACTCACCGCGGTGTTGATTGGCTGTTAGGGCCGGTTCACTCCTGCCCTCCTCTGACGAGGTGGAGACACGCCTTTCTTCTCCAACCTTACCTCGTGGCCAATGGTGGTTGAAGAGAAAAACCGACCAAAATGCGGAAGGCAAATGGAAGGGAGGTTTTGGGGAAATTGGAAGGGCCTACGCTTATTTTGTTTGATACAATGCAAAGTCAATCTAGTGGAAAACACATACTTAGCCTACATGGAATAAGGAAATACACTATTTAAAAGATATATCGTGACCTGCGTGTATGTTCTATGAAATTAATTAGGAGGACGGCTGCGACCATTATTTACATTACCCGGATGTTACCATACCAAAACCATACTCTTCACATCCGTTACCCTTCCTCCAAAATTGTTACACTCCTCAAAACCCGTTACACTTCTCAAAACCCGTTACACTTCTCAAAATCGTTACAATATTAAGAACAAAATCCACTTGGATGAGCAAATTAAAAGTCTTTAATTCCAACTTATAATTGTGTACAGCACATTGAGAATACGGTATAAAATGTTGTAAATGAAAAAAGCCAAGAGACAATAAGTTACGTAATATTAAGTGCACACTTTTAAAAAAGACTACAGTACTGTATTTGCATAAAGATCTGATTTCATTTTTGAGCACAAAGGCTATCTTTTATATGCTCAAAGCAACATTGCCAACGTATTGTTACAGACGCGGCTTAGGTGTTATTTACCGAGCGGTTTGGTATGACCACGTCTGCAACAGGTTACCCAATTATACCCGGGGTTGACTAATCGCGCTATGCTAGACCAATGAAGGAAAAGACACACGGCTGGGATTAATATGACACGACACCAGGGATACGGTTCTCAAAGGTTGTTATTATAATAATGCGGAAGGTTTAGATTACAGGGACAAGAGGGAAACATAGGAAGGTGGGCACTTAAACACTCTTATATTAACCCCAGACAGACGACAGACAAACGGGACAACTTGACTCACACGGGGATTGATGGCAAGGAAAGCGGCAGTCGATGGCTCAGTTGCACCTGGCTCAGGGCAGGATCACGTACGGTCCAGTTCAAGAGATGCGGTGGAGGTATTGCAGCGCTCGAGGGGTGGCAACTTCTCTCTCCAGGCTGGGGGCGCATCTGACGTCACATCCGGCGCGGGGCCGCGTATATCCGGCGGGGAGTGACACGCCCTCGGCTCGTTAGCGCCGCCCCATATGGCATCGGCCCATGGCTTCTCATTGGGTGCGGGAGGGGGGTTACCGGGCTCCGCCCACTGACGAGGGACTGACGGCCAGCCCCTCCGTGGTAACCCCGTGGAGCGCGTGGTCAATGGCGCTAATCGAGCCGGGGTGAGGACGCATCCTCCCCCGCGCCGCCGCCATCTCCTCTGTTGTTGTTGTAATTGTTGGGGAAGAAGATGGAAGGAGGTATGGGAAAGGTCCTAAACTCACTACTGATGCCATATAATCACATTCTGGTGCAACGAAGAGTCATAATTAATGGAAACAAGTCCTTAACTGACATAGATTAAGAATAACTAGCAAGATGTCCTATAATTGTCTACGTGTGGTGCGGTGGACCTGGGCACGACATTTAATGGGGGGATGAAGGGGAAGATCGGCTCTAATGGGTGTTGTTTACAGACAATGGGACTAAGGAATGGGGTAAGGGAGAGTTGGGGAGTATTGGAGAAAATAGGGGAATATTTACAAGCGGATATGGAGGCCAAATTCCATATTCGCAACATTGCACCCTTCTCTACCCTCGGGGCGTCCCGACCCGATAAATTTTTACCTACTTTAGTGTGGCACGCAATGTAGTTCCCTCTACTATTAACTCTACCCTGAGTGCGACAGTTTTATAGATATTCACAAATGAGTAAATATGTCCCCCTGCGACGTTGCACCCTTCTCCTCTCAGAAACACACCCACAGGATAACCGAATCCGGAAAGAATTCTCAAACTAAACATACAGCCGGTAGGGAGCATTATTTACACAACTACGCTGATATTTACACTACGATCCAGGACCTGTCTTTGGAGGAACACATGCAGATGTTATGCATAGAGAGAGCGCGCTTGCCAACATCGATACACCAACCCACGAGTGCTCTGTGGCCGACGGCCTTTAATAACGTGCAGAGCACCCTTCCCGAGCATCAAAAGCACCACCCCACCACCAATCGGTGCAGTCACCATTGTTCATTGGAATAAAAATAAATTCGACAACCCCTAACCCTGCAGGTGTCTCTTGCTCTTCTTGTGGTGCACTTGGTGTTAACTAAAAGTGGTTCACCTGTATGGCATAGGTGCCACGTTGACCCATAGGTCCATCCCCGGGTGGTGCTTGGCCGCAAACGAACTGCGGTCCATTGTGGGTGGCCACAAACATTGCGGTCCATATGGTGTATCGATCCCGGCAGCAAACAGCGAAAGTGCAGGCCCACAACTGCGCAGCCAGCACCTCTCTCTCCTCTCTCTCTACCCCAAAGCCAGATCCTCGGAGGTGGGAGACAAAAGAAGCAGACAAGTGAGTAAGGTGGTAAGGGCGCAAAAGTGCACGCAATGTAAGGTGATGCACACTGGGGGCACATGGGAACCAGGTGAGACAGGTACGTTCCTATCGTACGCCCCCCCCCCCCCCACCAGGTAACCTACATGGCCCCTCCCTTACCCCTTACTGTATCAACAAAACACAACACTACCCATAAACATCTACTTTACAAATCAATCAACAAACATCCCTACTGTCTTCCCCGTTCCTCCCATAAACCAAATTCGTCTTCTCTCCCTCCTAACCAATCAAATTTGCCATTTTCAACTCTCATCAAAATTTGCCATCTCCAACTGAACATCAAAATTTGCCATTACCAATTCATCATCAGTCCCTCCTAGGGAGGGAGAGATGGAATCACCCCAATGTCTCATCCACGTCGTGATGCGTCTCACAAATCCACACAGCAATTCATCTCCTGCAACAAAACAAAGAAAACACAGGTGTGGAGTCATCATCATCACCTCAGGTAAGTGGCTGCGTATGGTGCGACAGGTTCATCAATCCTAACTATTTCCTAAATGACTTTAACAACTTTACACTACCCGGGGTCTTTCCTGCCAATCCATTGGCCATCTTACACTCTATGCGGTTTTAAGAACCAATTCCCATTGACCAAACTGTGGTGCTCATCAATTTGGGGTCTCACTCCCCCGATTCATCTCCCGGTGCCCTCGCACAATTTCTGGGCCGCGACGTGTAGCTCTCCCAGCAGGTCTACCCACCTGCACACCTCCACCACTGCAGTTGCCTCCGAGCTTACCTGCTCCTTACCCTACCCTAACTACCTGGGGAAGGCCCTCTGGCGCTCTCCCCACTCGGTGCCCTCTCTGGCACTGGGCTACCCGGGTCCGTCCTCCGGATCCTCGGGCCCCATCCACAACTCTACCGGCTCCCAGAGCCCACCTGCGGCCTCACCTGGCCGACATCCTCACAGTGGTGGAGTGCCCAACCAACTACACACACTAACAGGCTACACGCCCAGCCATTTCCACGACACTAATGCACCCATCCAAACATCATTCTTCCAACCGCACCACAGATGCCTATATCCAACCACAATTTACCTGTACCCTCTACCTAACACTTACACTACCCGCCCCGGGTACTCGTGAAAGAGGGGTCCACTCTTCCCCCATCCACACCTTCGCACCATGCACACCACTCCGTACCACTTACTCCATGTACTCCACACACCTGTCCTTGCACACCTGTGCTCTCACACCTGGTGCCACCTGCACCCTTCTCTCCCCAAGCGCATTCGCGCTGATCCACACACTCACTACTCATACGCTGCTCCACACTGCTCCACTTCTCACACAGCATCATCTCATCTAACTCCTCCCCTCTGAAACTTGCGCTTCCCAGTCGTCCCTTTAAACTATTGCGCTCCCTCGTCATTATCATCCATACTAAACTACCTGCGTCCCCACTACAGGTATCAGTCACTAACTAACCTTAACGTTACCTAATGTCATCTCTAGATCCCTATCAATATAACCTAACCCACCCGGGCTAGTTTTCACTGCCATACACCCCATAAACTATAGCGCATTTGCCCCCACTATGGGAAGGGTGGCAGAGTTGCCATCCCACCACAGCGGGCATCTCCCACTACCAATTTTGCACGTCAAATTTCAACAAATCAAAAATTTCCCATTTACTGCCAATTCTACCCACTTTTCGAAATTTCGGATCAAAACACTATCACCATCACCCGTCTACTTATTACATCCTCTCGGTGCGCCAATTCCCTTCTACAGCCCGGCTTCGTACTGCCGCGCAATGAACGCGGGTTCTTTTATGCCAGCGGCTGGATGCGTCCCGCATTCGGGGCAGGGACGGAGGCTTACCCGTGCCGAGATCCCACGCACCACCTCGGCGCGGAGCCATCCAATTGCCCGATCTCGACCTGCCGGCACGTCTCACCAAAAGGTGGTCGCCATGCCGACCCTTCCTATCGGGCTGCCCGACGCGCACCGAGGGCCCGCTCCGGCTAAAAGTCGTTCTAACCTCTAACCCGGTTACTGTCGATGCTTCACCTGGATGCTTACACGCATACGCTACCCCTTTCGTGCTCACACCTCCAGCCGTCTCCATGCTCCTCGTACCTTTCCTTACACACCCAGGTACACTCCTTCCACTCACAGCCTTGGTCACACACCTGACCACCGAACACCTTGGCACACATTCGTCACTCGCACACCTCACCAACACACCTCTTCGCGCCCCCTCCTCGGTCACCTCCTCTGTGACAATCACAGGTGTGCTCTCACTCGCACACCCAACCACGTGCCTCACTACCAATTCCAGCGTGCATTCCCACTCACGCTCTACCATTCCAGGTGTGCATCCTTCCATTCCAGGTGTCCATCCTCGCTCACCTGTCACAACCAACTCACGCTCCGTGTCACTCGTACTACTCTCACCTCCATTCTTGACAGCGCACTCACCCTTACTCTTGACGGCACACTCTTTCCTCATGCACCCGTCCGTTACACACCTTTCTCGCGCACACTCCTGCGCACACTCTCCCGTCACACCCTCTGTAACACTTACCACACCGCGCTTCCATGTGCTCCCTCGCACACGCGCTACGACCGACTCACTCTCGCCAGCACCCTTACTCCTTGGCACGCACTTTTTCCTCACACACCCCAGGGTCGGACTTTCTCGCACACCTCCTTTTTCGCACACCAGACCTGTCGCACACTTCACCAACGGCCTCTCACGAACACCCGGGTCTATCTCGACCCCCAAGCTTCTTAAATCACCTGGCGCATCATACGCACGACCATATTGGTCACCACTTACACCGGGTCCTCTTCCTCTTCGCTTCTCCTCCATCACCTGCGAATCCCTCATTCGGTTAATGAGCACATTACCACGATCCGAACACAGACTTTGGACCAATTCTTTTATCTCCGCTTTTATCTCTTTCTTATCCCCTCTCCGTCGCTTCTTAATTTCGCTTACCCCTTCTTCCACTTCTTCTAATTTCTGCTTCACCTCCTTTATTCCCCGGTACGTCTCCTCAAGCTCGTCCTCTAAGGCTACCTTGACCGTTTCCATGTGCGTCCTCACCTGCCGGTCCTTCGTCTCCATTACCTCTATCACCTCGTCCAACCTCGTTGTCAGTCCCTCACGTACCATCTGACATTCCCTCTTCGTCGCTACCAAGTCATTTTTTAGGTCATTTTGTGTCGCTTTTAACCCTCCTATTACCGCTGTGTTCTTCTTTACCTGGTCCCCCATCTCCTTTTGTCCCACTGTCAGTTGTTCTACTCCCAGCGTCAACTCCTCTATACCCCCTTGCAATTTTACAGTCCCCTTTCTCACCTCCTTCTCCATGCGCTCCTTACAGTGCCTCACCTCCTCGCGCACTCCTCCGACCTCCTCACTCACTCCTCTTCTGATCTCCTCTCCCATTACTTGCATCTCCTGCCCAGATGCCACCCTCATCTGTTCCATTTCCTCCCTGTGAGCATCCAGTTTGGTTTCTACCCCCATTCTGACCCCCTCTATCTGCTGCCCCATTTGTTTAACTTCCCTTTCCGCTTGGTCCCTCATGTCCCTCAATTTGCCTTCCATACTGTTTTCTAACCCCATTAACCCATTTTTCATCCCCTCTATCTGATTCTCCTGGGCAGCCATTCTATTTTCTACCCCCATTAACCCATTTTTCATCCCCTCTATCTGATTCTCCTGGGCAGCCATTCTATATTCTACCCCCATTAACCCATTTCTCACCTCTTTTATCCCGTTGTCTAATCCCTCACCGGTACCCCTCGCTTCGTCCCTCATTACCCCCATTTGGTTTCCCATTACCCCCATTTTTGCTTCTAGCCTCTCCATAAGGGCCCCCATTTGCAACATAAAAAGGTTCGAATCCACCAGGGGCGCTGCCACGGTCGCGGGCGTGGGCGCCGTGGCCAGCGAGGCGCCATTTTGCGCGCCCCCAGCCTCGTGCGTGACGACGCCATTTTGCGCGTCTGCTACCCTTACTGCTTCGCTCTCCTGTCCCTCAACTTGGTCCTGGATCGACCTTGCCTCACTCTCCTCTAACGGCACCCAGCCGTCTTGGTTTTCCATAGCGCGACTTTCAAAATTCGGGTTTTTATTATAAAACAAAACAAATTTCGGTTACTTGTAATTTTGAGCACGTTAAGCGCGCTTCGGGTCCGATCTCACTCCTCGACACCAAATGTTACAGACGCGGCTTAGGTGTTATTTACCGAGCGGTTTGGTATGACCACGTCTGCAACAGGTTACCCAATTATACCCGGGGTTGACTAATCGCGCTATGCTAGACCAATGAAGGAAAAGACACACGGCTGGGATTAATATGACACGACACCAGGGATACGGTTCTCAAAGGTTGTTATTATAATAATGCGGAAGGTTTAGATTACAGGGACAAGAGGGAAACATAGGAAGGTGGGCACTTAAACACTCTTATATTAACCCCAGACAGACGACAGACAAACGGGACAACTTGACTCACACGGGGATTGATGGCAAGGAAAGCGGCAGTCGATGGCTCAGGTGCACCTGGCTCAGGGCAGGATCACGTACGGTCCAGTTCAAGAGATGCGTTGGAGGTATTGCAGCGCTCGAGGGGTGGCAACTTCTCTCTCCAGGCTGGGGGCGCATCTGACGTCACATCCGGCGCGGGGCCGCGTATATCCGGCGGGGAGTGACACGCCCTCGGCTCGTTAGCGCCGCCCCATATGGCATCGGCCCATGGCTTCTCATTGGGTGCGGGAGGGGGGTTACCGGGCTCCGCCCACTGACGAGGGACTGACGGCCAGCCCCTCCGTGGTAACCCCGTGGAGCGCGTGGTCAATGGCGCTAATCGAGCCGGGGTGAGGACGCATCCTCCCCCGCGCCGCCGCCATCTCCTCTGTTGTTGTTGTAATTGTTGGGGAAGAAGATGGAAGGAGGTATGGGAAAGGTCCTAAACTCACTACTGATGCCATATAATCACATTCTGGTGCAACGAAGAGTCATAATTAATGGAAACAAGTCCTTAACTGACATAGATTAAGAATAACTAGCAAGATGTCCTATAATTGTCTACGTGTGGTGCGGTGGACCTGGGCACGACATTTAATGGGGGGATGAAGGGGAAGATCGGCTCTAATGGGTGTTGTTTACAGACAATGGGACTAAGGAATGGGGTAAGGGAGAGTTGGGGAGTATTGGAGAAAATAGGGGAATATTTACAAGCGGATATGGAGGCCAAATTCCATATTCGCAACAGTATTATTTGGTGAAACAAAATATAACCCCTAAAAGAAAAACGTCTCACTTGGGAAAAATCATACTACAGGATACAACGATACCACCTAGTATTGATAAATGTCATGAAATTGACAAGGTTTAAGTGTGACATTTCAATTAGAGTGGTCTTCATCAAATAAAACAAGTAATGTGCGCACACGCACACACACATACATACATACATGCATACATACTGTTGTGGATATGAGAATGGTTTTTTTTTTGTTGTTGTTGTAGTGTAAATTGTTGTAAAGATCACCCTTTGTAAATGTCATGATCCTTGTAAATACCTCCGTAGTGTAAAGGTCAAAGGGCGTCTCGGTAGTTATTCCATGAAACACCACATTGCAGGATCCGATAAAACCCTTGTTCAGGAGCTTATATCTTATTATGTGTCTTAGGGTAAGGCCGTGTCTCCCATTAATTTAAATACTCCATTGCACCAAGTGAAATAAGAGTAGATCCCCTTTCAATTCATTTCAATGGCCAACTGCATTTTGGGCGGTTTTCTTCAACCACCATTGGCCACGAGGCAAGGTTGGGGAAGAAAGGCGTGCCCGCCCGTCGTCATCAAGGGCGGAGCCATAGGGTCGCGCGACCAACCAGGGCCGAGGTGAGCACACCGATGGGCGTGACCTGAAGGCCGGCGGCTTAATCGCTGGAGGCGTTATAAAAGCGCGGGCACAAGAGTGATGAGGAGCGCGTAGAGAGGTCCATGACAAGAGCTGAGTTGGTCGTCAGGGGTGGTCAGTGGTTGCGTTGAGTGGTTGCGTTGAGTTGTCGGTGGAGAAAGAGTGGTTGGACCAAGAAAGAGAGAGGAGAGAACCCGTCACGCCAGACCCCCCACCAGCGCGTCGGCTCCACCAAGCAGCTCCGACCCGTGATCCCACGCACACGACAGGCTCGGTGGCATCAGCGGCCGTCGAGGTCCAGCCCGACGTCCCGTGTGGGATCAAGCTCCAGCCAGCTCCGTGCCGTCCTCCCCCTCCAGCCACACACCTCCTTCCAGCCAATACAACAACAACAACAACATGCATTTTAAGGCAATTTTCCCTGCTAGAGCAGGGGTTAGCCTTGCGGTCCCCATGACAATCTTCTCCATTTTGCCCTATTTTCTGCATCTCTCCTTGTTAACCCCCTTGCCCGCATTTCTTCTTCCACCATCTTTAGCCAAGTCTTTCTCGGTCTTCCCCGTCCTCTACTTCCTTCTACATTAACTTCCATCACTCTTCTCAACCAGTCACTTTCATCCTTCCTCAATACATGACCAAGCCATCTCAACCTGTTCCTCTTCACAGCATCAATCACAGGCAATATTCCCATCATCTTTCGCAATTCATCATTTGTCCTCCTCTCTCTCAACGATACTCCGCACATCCATCGAACCATTCGCATTTCCACCCTTTCCAGCCTTCGTTGCTGCTCTACGTTCATTACCCATGTCTCGCTCCCATAAATCATAACACTTCTCACACATGTAGCACACACCTTTCCCTTCAGCTTCAGCGACACTCTCCTCCTCATCAGCACGCCACTCAGTTCCCGAAACTTCTTCCATGCACATCTCACTCGAGCAACCGTTGCCGAGTCTGATCCACCTTCTCCATTCAGCATGTCTCCGAGGTAGCAAAATGTTTTCACACCTTCCAGCTTCACGCCATCTCCAAGATCCAACTCAACATTTCCTCCATCTGCAGCTCCCTCTGCGCACACCTTACATTTGAATGTAGCTGCCACACTGGTTAATGACCCTCTCAGACCACTACATTTTTGATGAACCCACTCAGCGCACATTGTACACTGAATGGAGTTCACTCCGACACCCTTCCTGCACACAGCACACGGCCACTTCCCAGTTCTTTCCACCTCACCACATGCTTTACCACTTGCCATCACCTTTGTCTTTCCGATATTCACCTTCAGACCTTTTGTCTCCATACATTCCTTCCACTTGTTCATCTTTTCCTTCAGTCCATCCATACTTTCCGCAATCAACACCAGATCATCTGCATACAACAACTCCCACGGTAAACCCTCCTTTACGTTCTGAGCCAGCACCTCCTTCCAGCCAATCCACTCAGCAATTCCCCGCGTGAGTCTGTGTCTTCGTTTGTTCTGTCCTGGGTAGTAATTAAGCCTATTAGGTAAGCTAGTATTTTCCCTGTGTCTCTAAAAGCTTCTGTATATTATTTTATTATCTTTCCTTCTCCTTGGTTACTTTGAGCCTGTAAATAGTAATAAATAGTAATCGTATTTCAAACCTTTCTTTGCCTTCGTCTTCCTTTTCTTCACATCCGTGTCGTCTTAGTCTTTTCCCGATTGAATAGCGGTGACGCGATACGGCCAACGTTTTGGGTGAATCGGGTGAATCGGGTTTAGTCGGGGAACAACTGTTCGGCCGCGGTTATACCTCCGCGAACTTCCAGGCGGTCTCCTGAAGGGCGGAGCGCTGTTGTGCCGCGGACCAAGGAGCCGTGGAGTCGGGGATAAATTCACCCGGTACCCGCAGTGGTTGCCCGAAGACCAGCTCCACCGAGGACGCGCGCAGGTCGTCCTTGGGCGCCGTCCTGAGGCCCAGCAGGACCCAGGGGAGTCTGTCGACCCAGCCGCCGTCGCAGAGGCTGGCCCGGAGCGCGGCCTTCCTGGAGCGATGAAAGCGCTCGCACAGGCCATTGGCCTGGGGGTGGTCGGCCGTGGTGTGGTGTAGCTTCACCCCGAGAGCTCCGAGGTGAACTGGGGACCGCGGTCGGACAAGATGTCCGAGGGGGCACCGAACCGGGCAACCCATGTGGTGATAAAGGCTTGCGCCACCTCAGCCGCAGACGTCGCCGTCAATGGGACGGCCTCCGGCCACCGTGTGGTGCGGTCGACCATGGTGAGGAGGTGGGTGAACCCTTGCGAGGGGGGCAGAGGTCCCACCAAGTCGACGTGCACGTGGTCGAACCGCCGCTCGGGCACCGTAAACGGGGCCAACGGTGCCTGGGTGTGGCGGTGGACCTTTGCGCGCTGGCACGCGAGGCACGTCCTGGCCCAGTCGCGGACGTCCTTCCGGAGGCCATGCCAGACGAACTTTGCCCCGACGACTTTCTGGGATGCCCTCGTGCCAGGGTGGGACAGGCCGTGGATGGCGTTGAACACCGGGCGCTGCCAGCCAGCGGGCACGATGGGGCGAGGCCGGCTGAGGGAGACGTCGCATAGGAGGGCCGTGCCCGTGGCGTCGAATGGCACCTCGGTGACGCGGAGGCCCGTGACGGCGGCCCGCAAGGCCTGGACGCCGGGGTCGGCGGTCTGGGCCTCCGACATCCGGGCATAGTTGACCCCGAGGTGGACCACGTGCACGACGGACCGGGAAAGGCAATCCGCCACCGGGTTGTCCTAACCCGCCACGTGACGGATGTCCGTCGTGTACTCTGACACGGCAGAGAGGTGGCGCTGCTGCCGTGCCGACCATGGCTCGGCGACCTTGGCCATCGCGAACACAAGGGGCTTGTGGTCAACGAAGGCCGTGAACGGGCGGCCCTCCAGCAGATGGCGGAAGTGTCAGACAGCCAGGTGGAGTCCGAGCAACTCGCGGTCGAAGGTGCTGTACCGGCGTTCGTGCGGGCGAAGCTGCCGGCTGAAAAACGCCGGCGGTTGCCAAGCACCACGCACCAATTGCTCGTGCACCGCACCCACCGCGTAATCCGATGCGTCGGTGGTGAGGGCGATCGGTGCGTCGGGTGCCGGGTGCGCCAGCATGGTGGCGTCAGCCAGAGCCAGCTTTGCGCCCGCGAACGCCGTGGCCATCGGCTCCGACCATGCGATGTCACCTTTGCCCGGCTTGCCCCGGAGGGCCTCGTGCAAGGGGCGGAGGAGCTGGGCGACGTGGGGCAAGAAGCGGTGGTAAAAGTTTACCATGCCCAGGAACTCCTGGAGCCCCTTGATCGTGCGGGCCGTGGGAAATCCATGACCGCCTCCACCTTGGCCGGTAAAGGGACGGCCCCGTGCTCGGTGATGCGGTGCCCCAAGAAGTCGATGGTGGTGACACCGAAACGGCACTTGGCAGGGTTGATGATTAGGCCATGCTGGCCTAGGCGTTCAAAAAGCATGCGGAGGTGGAGCAGGTGCTCCTCCCGGGACGCGCTCGCGACTAGGATGTCGTCCAGGTAGACGAACAGGAAAGGTACGCGCAAGACGCTATCCATCAGCCGCTGGAACGCCTGAGCCACATTCTTCAACCCGAAGGGCATTCTCAGGAACTCGAAGAGGCCGAAAGGGGTGATGACGGCCGTCTTCGGGACGTCGTCCGGTTGGACGGGGACCTGATGGTAGCCCCGGATGAGGTCCACCTTCGAAAACACGGTCGTGTTGGCTAACCGGGCGGAAAAGTCCTGAATGTGTGGGACCGGGTTGCGGTCGGGGGTGGTAGCATCGTTGAGCCGGCGGTAGTCCCCGCACGGCCGCCATCCCCCGCCGGGCTTCGGCATGATGTGCAGCGGGGAAGCCCACACGCTGTTGGAGCGCCGCACGATCCCCAGCCGCTCCAGCGTGGCGAACTCCGCTTTCGCCACAGCGAGCTTCGTGGGCTCGAGTCGGCGTGCCCGGGCATAGACCGGCGGCCCGACCGTGGGGATGTGATGCTCCACCCCGTGCTTAACGGCCACCGCTGAAAAGGTGGGCCGCGTGAGGGCCGGGAAACTGGTGAGGAGGCGGGTAAAGTCGTCCGCTGCCAGAAACATACAAACCAAACTCGCTGGGACGGAACTGTCCAGCAAGCCGCTCGGTGAGCCGCTCAGTGAGCCGCTCAACGAGCTGCTCAGCGAACAAGCGAGCGAGCTAAAGGTTTCAGCCTGGACGAGCCGTCTGCGCTTTACGTCGACCAACAATCCGTGCGCACATAGGAAGTCCGCACCGAGCAATGCCATGGGCACGCTAGCGCTCACGAACGACCATTGAAAGCGCTGCCCTCCGAACCGCAGGGAGAGGCAGCGCTTCCCGGACGTGCGGATGGGTGTACCGTTGGCGGCAAGCAAAGTGGGGCCCCGGCCGGCGGTTCGCTTGTCGGACGTGTAGGCTGGGATGACGCTTACCTGCGCTCCTGTATCGCAGAGGAAACGGCACCCGGACAAGGTGTCCATGATAAAGAGGAGGCTGCCGGAATGGCCGACGCTCAGGGCCGCTACCGAGCGCCGGCTTGGTCGTTTCCCGACCTGCCAAATGAGCACGGCGGGCAACACTTCTTAGCCTTGTGGCCGAAACCTGGTGTGGAAATAGCACCAGGCTTGCGGCGGCGGTTTTCTCAGCGGCGGTGGTGGTGGTGGTGGTGGTCGGGGCGCGGCAGCGGCCACGAGGGATGCTGTAGCATCTGCCTCGGGAACCACGACGGCCGCACCGTAACTCGCCCGCATGTCGCAAGCCGCGAAGAACTTGTCGGCCTCTACGGCCAGGGTGCGGGGTTCCCTTATGTTGGAACCGGCCAGCGCGAGGCGTACTTGTAGAGGTAGCTGGTGTAGGAAAAGCGCCCGAAATAAAAAATCCGGGGCTTGGTCACCCAGCAGCGACAGCATATAATCCATCCGCACAGATGGTCGTTACCACAACTCGTAAATGGTTACCACAACATTTGGAATTAATGTCTTGGACTTGAAATGTTTGATAAACACTATTCTGTAAGAAGGTAATTACTTCAAGAGGTGGTGGAAGGCCATAACTATGGTAAAAAAAAATTTCCCGACGATTATGAATACAAACCCAATGAGACCCATTCCCATTATTATCTTCTAAATTCATAATAATATTCTTTGTATTTTTAGACAGCTTTGTTAATTAATCTCTCATACAAATAATTACATTATCAATTTTTAGGTTTTTACAAAATTTTGCAAGTTCTATACGTATTTGATGTTGTATTCTTTCCAAATTGTTTAAACCATTTATCCATTTATTTATAAGAAAGATATAATCCATTACCCCTTTTAGTTAGTTTTACACCTACCTGTGCGATAGAAGAAAGCATATCTCCAACTAACAATCTCGCTTTATCAAGTAGGCTTTCAAGCTTTTCAGCAAAATCTACAATTACACCACTTCCACTGATTTGTTTCTCCAACTCCTTATTAAGTCTTTCCAATTCTTTTTGAGATTTTAGTTGTGCCTTCCTTTCGTTAGCAGTTTTTACCGCTGCTGAAATACCCACCCGTCAAAGCCTCCGCCGCACTTAAACCGGCAAATAAAGGAATTAGAAATGGAAGAAATCCTCCTCTTGTGTCCTTTATTGAATATTTCTTCAACATAGGTTTTGATATTTTAAATGAAAGTGAACCAGCATCGTTCAAGGATTTCACCTGCTCTCTTGTGAGCAAAACATCAATTCTTATATCTCCTTTTCTCTGAATTGTTTTGACATTAATCAGACAAGGCTTTTGATTTTGAATACAAGTTGTTAATTTATCACGATTGATTTGATTAACATATATATCAATTGATACTTTACTCATTTATTTATTACTAGGGCATTGCCCGTACTATATCTATATCTAAAATTATATCCCCCCCCTCTATTTACATGAAATGGTTTGGTCCAAAGCGAACGGCTTGCGAATACGGTGACAATCCCCCCCCTCTATTTACATGAAATGGTTTGGTCCAAAGCGAACGGCTTCCGGAGTTTGGTAAAGAAATCGCCATCGCGTGCACAAACGCGCAGGAAAGCGAATGAATCGCAAATTAGTTTTAATTAGTTTTAAAACATAGTTTAACGCCAACATAGCGGCAACATAGTTTGCCAACGTGAAATAAATGAATACGCTCTCAAATGTGCCGTCCGAGGCAGCGTGTGTTCGGCACGTTCGGCACACGCGATAACTCGCTGCTCGCTGATTGGTTGAATCGTTTTTTGGACATAGCTCGGTAAGTACTTGTCCGATTAATTTCAAACCTTGAAAAGGCACATCCTCGGGTCCCCAGCAATATACCTGGCAAGTTTCAAGTATATCGGACCGGTAGTTGTCGAGAAACAGCGGTCACAGACAAACAAACGTACAAACAAACACACAGAGATTACTGGAATTATAGATAGATGAGAAAAAAAATCTATGTGATATTGGTCATAACACCATTATCTGTATTAATCTGCGATTCTGTTTCTTCCAAAAGCAAACAATATGCGTCAACTTCTTCACTCTCCCCTCTTTCAATGTATAGAGAAGTATCCACTCTATTAGACTTTATAGTTTCCTTTTGAGAACTCAAGTCAATTGCGTAGAGTGTATAAAGTTTTTGAAACGCAGTAATATCCAAAATGGGCTCTTGATTACCATTGCTTTCACACACCTTTTGGTAAGACTTGTAGGCTTCCGCATAATCATTTTTTCCCCAATCAATTTCCAATCTATCACGCGGGTAAAATATGCCATCAAGAGAAACCCGGAGTTGTTTCACCTTAGCATTATCACTCAGCGCATTATTCTTATCAGTCCCATCATTTCCATCTGGTTTCTCAAAAATGAGCCATAGGTATCGTGGCTTTCCTTCCAGAACACCTAAATTCCAAGTGTAGGTAGTGTGTTCCAGATTAACTTGTTGACATCTTCTTTTAAGGTATGATAAATTTCACGGTTTCTTTGAGTTAAGTCTTCTATTCAACATCTCTTCCCTTTTAAGATTAGGAGTATATTCACGAATATACCAACCAATTTCATTAATAACAAATTTATTATTATCACCAAAAGCACTAGCAGCCCCAAAAAGCCATCTATTTTCATTATCATTCCTTTGTAGTTGAAATCGAATTTTAAGTCCATACAAATCTTTATCATGATCACAAAATCCAAATATACCCTTAAGGGGAACTGCTACGGTAAAACTATTCTCTTCTTTTGTATCATCGTTATACAATTCCTTTCTTTGCTTATAACTGGGGTCTGCGGTTGTTCCCGTTGACATATCAGGAATAAAACCTTCAACAGCTCCTTTACCCATTCTATCGCTAAACGAATATAGTGTAAATTTCATCATTTCAGATGTAACAGAGACATAATCAGCCGCTTCAACCTCTTGCGTTTCAATATACAAACGGACACTATCAAACATTTTCCAGAAGAAATCATTTACGAGTGTACATTAGTGTTATTCGCAGAGTTAGTGAATTTAAATTTACACAGCAAGAAACTATCAGCTAGATTCAAGTAAATTTGTTGATTATTTATTTAAAAAACTTTTTGTTCCGTTTGAATTCCATTCTGTTCCTGTTACAGCATTTACCTTATAATAATCTTCTTTTTTATTAGAGTTTGAAATGATAATCGTATCATCCAAATCATAGATACTATCAATTGCTTCCATACTTTTTTATTTAGCAATATAAATATTTTAAACTTTTGAAACGCTGACCCAATTTTTTTTTTTCTCGTTCTTGTGGAGATAGTTGAGTTTTACCTTCCTTAATTTCTTTGATTGCTTGTAATTTATGAGACTCCTTTTGAGCGTATTTTATACCCTTTATAGCACCTGCTACATTTCCCACAACAGAAGCAGTTGAACCAATTAGGTCTTTATGTTTAAGAATAGTTGAACCAATACCCATTAGAGTATCAATTATCCCATCTCCTTTATTTCTATCCCATCTCCATCCCGTTGTCTCTTAGGTTTATAGTATCCTCTACCAAGAAACATACCTTCACCCTTATAGTATGGTGAAAGGTACATGCCTTCCCCATTCCCATTCCCATCCCCTGTAATTATTTTATATTGCCCCAACTCGTGTTTTCTCACAATAACCATTGTTTATTTATTAGAAAAAATTAAATTAACCGTTATTTATTTATTGAAAAACTTTCACGTAGGTGAGTTCTGATGGATATAATTTCATCATTGAAAGAAATCATACGATTATCTTGATCGGTTATCCTAAAATGTACTCTATAAATGGTTTTTCCTGACACAGGTAAATAGACGAGATTTTTTGGTTCCATATTGAATTGATAACCAATCGGGGTTGAGTAAGCGCTGAATGAAAATATTGGATTTGTTCTTATTCCGTCGTTATAAGCGCCATCAATCAAATCACAATGAATTAATACCGAATTTATACTGGAGGATATTTGAATGACAGTATCTCTGCAAAACGTCCCGTTATTCTCAATCTTTTTTGAAGAGAAACCCAATAGCTCTCTGAATGAATTATCAATTGTGAAATAAACTTTGTAATTAATTTTGAGTCTAATAGTTGATTTCGAAGTATGTTTTTGAATATCTATTTCAATATTTTTTGGTTCATCACCATTGTCTTTCATAAGGCGAGAAATTTCAGAAGATATTTGAGAAATCTCATAAGCTCTGGGTGAAACTGTTATAGTTTTATATCCACTTCCTGGATTATAACTAAACTTATCGTTTTTCTCTGTGACATTAAACAAGGTATTATAAGTTTCCATAGTGTTACATATCTATGTGAATTAATATTCAGATCTTGGCTTATCAATGTGTAGTCGAGTAAGGGTTGTTGTGGTTGGAGGGTCAGGAGCCTTTCTGGAAAAAGAGACAGGAAACGGAAGAGAAAAAGACACGAGGAAGAAAAGCGACGAGTCTTCTTCTTCCTCGCCCCGTTCGGACGAAAGGTGGGATAGACCTGGCGCTGCGTGAAAAAGCGGCGTTCAGAAGCCCGTCAGGCGAGAGGAGTTACCGGGACGTGTACCGACCCGGTGGAGACGTCGAGTTGACGTGGGGCTGTGCATCGACCCCGCGTCTGGCATCGTTCGCGGCACCGTCTAAAAAGATGCGTACGAGTCGCACGTTGGGGCCTACCGCGCCTGGCAAGCGGCGTGGGGCTTTTGGCTTGCTTTACCGCACCCGCTTCGCGTAGCCACGAGAGGCTGCAGCCGCGGGGCCTGGTACGATACCTGCCCGGTGGAGACGTCCACCCGGGGTTCGTTGAACCGCCCGAGTGCGGCGACGCCGACCAGCATCTCGGTCAGGAGGGACCCAGAGACATTGTGAGGGGCAGAGACCAAAAGGGGGTCGTGAGTACAGAAGTGGATACACATATATAAGATGGCCATCTTAATCCTATAGGGAATTGATTGTGAATTGTGAAGTGTTGATGGTTGTTTATGGTCGATTGCTCGGGGAGAATCTCCGTGGTTGTATCAGTTAAATTGTATGGTCATTGAAATATATTCTTGAACATCGTTGGTTGTGTCATTGAAATTGTATGATCATTCCCATTGAGATGTATCTTTGAACATCAGTTCCTCTTGGGTGGAAGTCATAGAGCTTGCGTTGCGAAAGCGCATATATATAATACTACTTTCTGGCGAAGGTCCTCTCACGGTCCGGGGGTCACCGAGACCAGGTATTCACCGAGGGGACCCCGTAACAGAATTGGGGGCTCGTCCAAATTACGATTTGCGGATTCGCAATTGGGTCTACGTCCGGGATCTAAAATTGTATTTGTATAAAATAATAAAATAATATTTTTATTAATTAAAATTTATAAATTAAGTATTAATTGGTAAATTTTTTGGGTGAAGGTTAACAGGTGTTAACAATAGTCACCATGGAGTTTGACGCACAGAACTTTGCGGTAACACCGAGTGAGGCACAGTTCCGAGCGTTACTAAAGTCGGACCTCTTGAAATTGGCCAAACATTTTAACGTGGAGGTCCGAACGAATTTGAGGAAGGCAGAGTTGCAGACCACGGTGATACAATCTATGGTGGGATTAGGAACATGGGACGAGTTAGCCTGGGAGTGGCTACCCGAAGAACCAGAAGACGTTGAGCTCCGGAAACTGGAGTTGCAATTACGGAGCCAGGAACGGATTAAAGAAGAAGAAAGGAAAGCAGAAAAGGAAAGAACAGAAGAAGAAAGGAAAGCAGAAAAGGAAAGAGCAGAAGAAGAAAGGAAAGCAGAAAAGGAAAGAGCAGAAGAAGAAAGGAAAGCAGAAGAGAGGAGAGAAGAGAGACAAGCAGAGGAAAGGAGAGGGGAACGAGAACTCCAGGAAAGGTTAGCAGAAGAAGAAAGGAAAGCAGAAGAGAGGAGAGAAGAGAAACAAGCAGAGGAAAGGAGAGTGGAACGAGAACTCCAGGAAAGGTTAGAAGGGAGAAAAGCAGAGGAGAGGAGAGCTGCAAGGGACCTCGAAGCGGAGGAGAGAAAAGCGGAAAGGGAATTAAAGGAACGTGACATGGAGCTTCAGCAAGAAATCAAATTCAAGGAGCTGGAGTTAATGAGAGAACGGGGAGAGGCACCACCCTTGCTGACGGGGTCGACACCTAACCAGAAAACCTGGGATGTGGGCAGACATGTGAGGCTGGTTCCACCGTTCAGTGAAAAGGAAGTCGCGAAATTTTTTCCACACTTTGAGAAAGTGGCTCGACAATTAAATTGGCCGGAGGAGGCCTGGACCATAACAGTAGGGAAGGCATTTCGTAGGCGTCGAGAGGTCTACAGGAGAGGACAACTGGGCGGTAGTTTTGGTGGTGGCCGCAGGCAATATTATTATGGAGGCTCCCTGAGTTACGGCCGCTCCCGAAGGAAGGATGGGCAAAGTAGTGGCCGAGAAGGAGACCGCTATTCATGGGACTACAGGGACAAGTGGTCCCACCCTAATTATTAGGGAAGTTCTGGGAAGCTGAAGCACTGAATGCGGCGGAGCCGCCGAGCCAAGATTCCTACACGGATTAACCGTGAACGCCGTTCCTAAAGGCGCCCGTGTAGAGAACTTTCCTGCACAGACTAACCGTGAACTCCACGTTCCTAAAGGCATCCATGTAGTGAATACTCAGCTTGGCCTCCCGGAAAAAGTGCTATCAAGTTGCTTAACTTTGGATCTTTGATCAACCCCTTAACCTTCATTCCCAAGAAACTGACAGTCAAAGTCAGAGGGTCAGGAGATGAAGTTTGGCTTGGCAGGAGTCCAACGGGAAATTGAACATGTAAAGGGCAGGGACAATGTCGCGGCTGGTGCTTTGTCCAGAGTGAATTACCTTGGAAAATCTCTGGGGGGTTTTGTGAAATATTGTTGCTTTATTTTTGAGTTGTGGTAATTGTTGCCCAGGGGAACTGATGATTTGGGGGTTGAGTTATCTGGTTTATTTATCCAAGTTGGCCGGCAACGAAAGTTTTCGCTGGGGTCAAACTTTCTTTCTTGAAGGGGGGGAGTGTTACATATCTATGTGAATTAATATTCAGATCTTGGCTTATCAATGTGTAGTCGAGTAAGGGTTGTTGTGGTTGGAGGGTCAGGAGCCTTTCTGGAAAAAGAGACAGGAAACGGAAGAGAAAAAGACACGAGGAAGAAAAGCGACGAGTCTTCTTCTTCCTCGCCCCGTTCGGACGAAAGGTGGGATAGACCTGGCGCTGCGTGAAAAAGCGGCGTTCAGAAGCCCGTCAGGCGAGAGGAGTTACCGGGACGTGTACCGACCCGGTGGAGACGTCGAGTTGACGTGGGGCTGTGCATCGACCCCGCGTCTGGCATCGTTCGCGGCACCGTCTAAAAAGACGCGTACGAGTCGCACGTTGGGGCCTACCGCGCCTGGCAAGCGGCGTGGGGCTTTTGGCTTGCTTTACCGCACCCGCTTCGCGTAGCCACGAGAGGCTGCAGCCGAGGGGCCTGGTACGATACCTGCCCGGTGGAGACGTCCACCCGGGGTTCGTTGAACCGTCCGAGTGCGGCGACGCCGACCAGCATCTCGGTCAGGAGGGACCCAGAGACATTGTGAGGGGCAGAGACCAAAAGGGGGTCGTGAGTACAGAAGTGGATACACATATATAAGATGGCCATCTTAATCCTATAGGGAATTGATTGTGAATTGTGAAGTGTTGATGGTTGTTTATGGTCGATTGCTCGGGGAGAATCTCCGTGGTTGTATCAGTTAAATTGTATGGTCATTGAAATATATTCTTGAACATCGTTGGTTGTGTCATTGAAATTGTATGATCATTCCCATTGAGATGTATCTTTGAACATCAGTTCCTCTTGGGTGGAAGTCATAGAGCTTGCGTTGCGAAAGCGCATATATATAATACTACTTTCTGGCGAAGGTCCTCTCACGGTCCGGGGGTCACCGAGACCAGGTATTCACCGAGGGGACCCCGTAACAATAGACAATAAAGATGCTTCATATTCTTTTGTGGGGTCAAGTTGTAGTGGGTAAGGGAATGAAGCTGTGTAAGCACTTGTCGTGAAATTAAAACTTAGGACTATGTTTCGCATTTTATATATGTGATAAAATATCTTTGTATTGACATTTATTATTTATTTTCTTATTCATCAACTAATCTAAAATGGCTGAGGCTTCATTAAAACAATTGTTGTTTCCAGCATTCTTACTACCTAACAGCAATAATAGCCTATTAAGTAATTGTGAAGGGTCATTTGGAAGAAAACTAACACCTGAACCAAGCTTACTTAAAGCATCAATAATATGTTTCTCCTCATTTTTCTTACCTTTACCAGCAACATAAACCCCATAATCAATCGAGTTTAGAAAATCAATATATGCTTTATCATCCTCATTTTCTGTGTTCAATGGTTCAGCAAAATAATATGAGTTAAGCCTAACTGTTGGATTAACTCGTTTTCCATCTTTTGTTGGAAGAAACATTGATCTTGGGGTTAATTTAACAGGGTGTTGAGCAGAACTCAAGAACCTCAATTCATCATTATATATCAATACCTTTTCATTAACAAGATGAAACATTGCTGGTTCTTATGTTGGTATGAGACCTGCTTTGGTTTTTGTATCCACTGAATATTCGTTGTTTGAAATGGCCTTCACAATGTAATGAGGAGGTTGATTTATCTTTTCTTGTTGTTGAAATAATCCTTCATCATCATGTTCTAATTCTCCAAGTTCTTGATCTGTCATTTGACTAAAATAATGTCACATTTGAAGTTTTTTCAAAGTATATTCTATTGCAGGAACTGTAGACGAAATCATTTTTTGTTCAGTTTTTAAAAGCGGTTTTAAAAAGTTCTCTTGTTTTCTTTCAAAGGCTTCTTCACCAGTTAGTTTTTGTCTCCGTTTCTTCTTTATCTCTTCCTGTTGCTTAACAACTTTTGAAACTAATTGTTGATGTTCCTTAAACTTTCTTGTTCTTTCTTCAGCATTCATTCATTTATAAAAATTTTAAAAATATCGTTTAGTATCTCATCTTCTTTAACAACAATATATTTATATTTTCCCGCCATATGTTTCATATACCCCTCAAATTCCTTTTTACTACATAATGTAGAACAATTATCTCTCCAAAAATTATTTATATCGATTAATTTAAAATTGAATAAAATAAAAGAATTTAGAATTGAATAAAATAAAAGTATTAGCATTGATTCTTATTGAGCGACGAGGGAGTTGAAAGTATGATTGACTGAGATACAGTGCATTCAGAAAGTATTCAGACCCCTTCACTTTTTTCACATTTTGTTATGTTCCAGCCTTATGCTGAAATCGTTTAAATTCATTTTTTCCCTCATCAATCTACACTCAATACCCCGTAATGACAAAGAGAAAACAGGATTTTAGAAAGTTTTGCAAATTTATTAAAAAGAAAAAATTGAAATATCACATTTACATAAGTATTAATACCCTTTGCTATGACACTTGAAATTTAGCTCGGGTGCCTCCCATTTCTCTTGATCATCTTTGAAATGTTTCCACACCTTGATTGGAGTCCAACTGTGGTAAATTCAATTGATTGGACATGATTTGGTAAGGCACACACCTGTCTATATAAGGTCTCACAGCTGACAATGCATATCAGAGCAAAAACCAAGCCATGAGGTTGAAGGAACTGCCTGCAGAGCTCAGAGACAGGATTGTGTCGAGGCACAGATCTGGGGAAGCCTACAAAAAAAAATTCTGCTGCATTGAAGGTTCCCAAGAGCAGAGTGGCCTCCATAATTCTTAAATGGAAGAAGTTTGGAACAACCAGGACTCTTCCTAGAGCTGGCCGCCCGGCCAAACTGAGCAATCGGGGGAGAATTGCCTTGATAAGAGAGGTGACCAAGAACCCGATGGTCACGCTGGCTGAGCTCCAGAGATCCTGTGTGGAGATGGGAGAAACTTCCAGAAGGACAACCATCACTGCAACACTCCACCGATCTGGGCTTTATGGCAGAGTGGCCAGACGGAAGCCTCTCCTCAGTGAAAGACACATGAAAGCCCACAGAATCTTGTTTCTCACAGTCTGAGAGTCCTTTAGGTGCTTTTTTGCAAACTCCAAGCGGGCTTTCATGTGTCTGTCAGAGGAGAGGCTTCCAGAAGAGGTGAGCAAGAAAGCTCTTGGGGCTTTTGATGATAAGAGGTTTATTTTAGGAAATGGAATTGATAGTGTCCCTTATGGATTTTGTGTTACGATAAATAAAAATTAAACGAATAAATAAAATGAGTTATTGCCTCAAGTGTAAAAAGAAAACGGATTCTAAAAATATCTCATGTTAAAAATAAAAATAATCGAGTTTATGAAAAAGGAGTATGTTTAGTATGTGGCTCTAAAAAGTGCCAATTCATTTCTAAGAATAAAATTGGGGGAGATATACAAAAGTTTTTGTCAGGGAGTAAACTTACAACAACTGGAATTCCAGGGGAATTGCACCTTCCTGGATATTCTTTCTGTGGTCCAGGGACAAACTTGGATAAAAGATTAGATGAGGCTGACAATCCCAAACCTTGGTCTAAACCTCTAAATAGGGTTGATGAAGTGTGTATGAAGCATGATATTGCTTATGGGAATACCACTACATTGACTGAAAAACATAAAGCCGACAGAGAAATGTTGTATAATCTGTCTTTGATACAAAATCCAACGTTGAGAGAGAAAGTTGATGTTTTTTGTGAAAAAATTGATAAGTGCTAAATTGAAACTTGCTCTTGGTTACCCGGGTGTTTCACCATGGACAGAGCCCTCAAAAAACTATTAAGCTCTAATGATGTCATCAAGACTGAGGAGCTTTTGGCTGATGAATTGCATAAACCTATAATCACAAAGTTTAAAAGAAGGAAGGTTTATTCCAAAGGTGGTCCAGTTTACATCTGGTCCACTGATTTAATTCTACTAAATAATGATAAGGGATACAAGTATGCTTTAACCGTTATTGATTTGAGGAGTAGATTTGCATGGGTTGTTCCCCTGAAAAACAAAAGGGGTGATACTCTTATGTTAGCTTTCAGTGGAATATTTAGTAAAAGCAAAAGAAAACCAAAGAAGTTATGGACTGATGAGAGAACAGAGTTTTATAACAAAATATTTATGAAATTTCTTCAGGATAATGGTATTACATTATACAGCACTTTTAATGAAGGAAAAGCAGTTGTTATTGAGCGTTTTAATCGCACTTTGAAAGAGAGATTATATAAAAAATTTACACAAGTCGGTTCTCAACAATGGGTAGCTTTAATTCAGGGTATTGTAGATAATTACAATAATACAGTTCATTCATCAACAAAATCAAAACCATCAGAAACAGTTACATAATTAGAATATGAAAAACAAATTAATTTGAGAAAGCCCAAGTTTAAAGTTGGTAGTATTGTAAGAATATATAGATGGAAAAGTCATTTTGAGAAAAGTTATACAAAGAGATGGACTAATGAACTTTTTAAAATCGTTGATGTAATGGATACAGTTCCTTGGACTTATAAATTATATGATACTAGCAGAAGTACCCCGGCATTGCCGGGCGGGGAGGGGAGGGGAGGGGAGAAGAGGGGGGGAGGGGAGAAGAGGGGGAGGGGGAAGGGGAGAGGTGGAGAAGAGGGGGAGGGAGAGAGGGGAGAAGAGGGGGGATGGGGAGGGGGAGGGGTGGGATGGATGGGAGGGGGAGGGGAGGGGCGGGAGGGGGAGGGGGAGAGGGAGGGGGGATGGGAGGGGGGAGGGTGAGGGAGGGGAGGGTGAGGGATGGGAGGGGGAGGGATGGGAGGGGGAGGGAGGAGGGGCGAAGGGGAGGATGAGGGCTGGGAGGGGGGCAGGGGTAGGGGGGAGGGTGGAGGGAGGGAGAGGGGATGGGGGAGGGGAGGGGGGAGGGGAAGGGGGGAGGGGAAGGGGGAGGGGGGAGGGGCGAGATGGAGGGGGGAGAGGGAGAGGGAGGGGGGAGGGGCGAGAGGGAGGGGGGAGGGGCGAGAGGGAGGGGGAGGGGGGAGGGGCGAGAGGGAGGGGAGGGGGAGGGGAGGGTGAGGGGTGGGAAGGGTGAGGAGGGAGGGAGAGGGGAGGGGGCAGGGGGAGGGGGAGGGGAGGGGGAGGGGGAGGGGGGAGGGTGAGGGGGGAGGGCGAGAGGGGGAGGGGAGGGGGAGGGGGGAGGGCGAGAGGGAGGGGGGAGGGCGAGAGGGAGGGAGGAGGGCGAGAGGGAGGGGAGGGGAGGGGGAGGGGAGAAGGGGTAGGGTGGGGGGGAGAAGGGGTAGGGTGGGGGGGAGAAGGGGTGGGGGGAGGGAGGGGGAGGGAGGGGGAGGAGGGAGGGGGAGGACGGAGGGGGAAAGGAGGGGGAGGACGGAGGGGGAAAGGAGGGGGAGGACGGAGGGGGAAAGGAGGGGGAGGACGGATGGGGGAGGGTGAAGGGGGAGGGCCAGTCAACAATGACGTTGCAGTTCTCATGGTCGGAGAGAAGCACAACAATCGCGACATCGTCCTGCATCTTCGAAAGAGCACGAAGCGGATTTTGGAGACTCACTGATCCTGTGACCCACGTCCTCCAGTACCGGCGTTGCCGGGTGGGGGAAGGGAAGCCCGCACATTCCCAACCCGTAAATTCGCCCTCTCGACTCAAGCTCGTATTCGATTCGTATTCGAAATCGAAAGGGGAAATCCTTCGTATTCGAATTCGTAAACACGAAATATGAATTAAAATTTAATTCATATCGCACAAAATCGACACAAAACACGGTCGCATAAAGGTGAAAAACGCAATGGCTTTTCGCCCTGAATTACGTGCAAACGTGTGACGTGTGACGGGATGGAACATCACGTGATCGCTCTGAGCGAATCAGCGAGCTGCTCGCACTGGCTGAGATTAGCGGGTACTTCGCTGAAATGCACTGAGGTAAATATGAATAAAAAATATGGATCTCGTCAAATATTGTTTTGGCCATGTTCGTCCCAGGCTCAATGGCCATGTCTATGCCAAATATCAAGCACGTGAGCCTCTCCGTTTCGGAGTCTATCGGTAACATTACACACACACACACAAACTGTGTTTTATATATATAGACTAGCAACGATACCCCGCCCTATGTGCGAGGCCAAATTGGGAAGATTGGGAAGACCAAACAAAAAGGCAAAATATCAGAAATTGAAGGCTTTTTTTTTATTTTAAACGATTCATATAAACATCCGTTGAATCATATCACACGCAAATCATCAAAATCTAAACAGTACATGGCGCCCATTTTGAAAAAAGATTGAATTCTGCAAAACGGAAGCTGCCGCTACACATCTTTCTCAGTCGCACGTTTATGTGAGAAGAGTGCGCGCCGAATCTGTAACATTGAAGTACCCGCTACACCTGTTTCTCAGTCGCTTTGCACACGCTGCCGTGTTACTTTGGAGCCGCACGTTTATATAGGAAGAGTTCGTCAGGAGTCGATCTACTCTCACCTGGTACGTAGAATTTCAACAAAAGCCACATCACTGTTCATATTGGTAAATATTATTCCATCGTGTTTGGAAAAACTGGAAAATTGGAAAATTTGGAAAAATTGGAAAAACAATATAGCCTATTTTACTCCAGGGGGTCCTAGGATTACCCACCCAAAATATCGTTGTGATCGGTTCAGTCGTTTTTGCGGTACCTTAAAATGGACAGACGGACAGACATTTGGTGAATTATAGTAAGATGAAAGGGGAAGAAATCTTGGGTTCATTTTATTCACAGGAATTACAAAAGACACAAATAAGCAGATAATGCTCATGAAAGCAATGGGTTGGCATTTCACAATCCTCTACTATACAACGCGTGTAGATTTATTATATTTTTTTATATATAGAGTATAAATTATTAATAAATGATTACACAACCATTTTTTCTATAATGTAGTTTTAAAACAAATGACCAATGGAAGAAGAAATTTTTCCAAGATTTGGCATTTGGGAAACGGGGGTTAATATTTAATCGTAAAGGAAAATAAATTATATTAATTACTAATGGGGAATTCGTCATTCTGAAAAAAAACTTTCAATGGAAGATAAATTAATCATTTGAAAAGTTATTCTGGGGGGAAACTAAATATTTTCAACTAGAACAGGAAATTAAAGCCTATAAGAAAAATATTACCAGAAAATATAAAATTAAAAGGTTTTTTTAATTTTATTCGTACTTTGAATATTTAAACCATCCAAAATTTAGAAGTAATATATAATACATTACTCATTATACTTCTCCTGAACACCGATGTTCTGTCAATAGCCGAAATAGGTCTAACTAATTTTCAGATATCAATGTATCAATCCCGGTGTGTACCCCGGTTTAGAATAGGTACACTGTATCCCTGCACATCGTAAGAGGCGACTAAGGGTTGGCGTCAGGAAGGGCATCCGGCCATAAAAACATTGCCTCAAACAGGGAACCATGATTGTCATGGGGCCCGCAAGGCTAACCCCCACTCTAGCAGGAGAAATGGCCTTGAAACGATCATTCATTCATTCATTCATTCATTCAATGGTTAAATAATACTTAGATCTATAATTATCGACACACGCGGCGTGAGTGGGGAGGACATGGGGAAATAAAATAAAATATTATTTAAATAAACACAACAATTAAATAAAATGTGTATTGATATTATTAGCATCAATAATAAAATTATTAAAAACTTTAAAACTGAGTATGATACATTTAATACCAAACTAAAAACTATTTAAAATGTAACTATTAAATATAATAAAACTACTAAAAATATTCGGAAAAATATTAGGCAAGCTAAAACATTGTTACATATTATCAAATGCGAGAAATTATTATACATTATGGATACCGGGTTTCTTATTCAAGAATAAAAGAAAATTTTACATCAATCCATATCGCTATCAGAAAATGATAATCCTATTCTGGAAAAAAAAGAAAATAATTACAAATAATTTTTTACTCATCAGCAAATAAATTATGCTTGTAAAATCATGGAATATTTATATCCCATATAATGACGTGCAGTTTAATATCATTTGTACAAATTATAACAACACGGATATAAATAATTTTGAAATAAACGAAACAACCATTAAAATATGTTTAATGTGTTACACCCAACAAATGAATATAGATACCAGTATGACCCATAAAGATTATACGAGGGTAAACGTAACAGGAAAGTTTATTTATAATCGAGTTTCTCATTTTCAAGACTGTATAGCCCAACATCAAGGAAAACAATATTGTAAAATACCCGATAAGGTTTATCAGGTGTTAAATGAGAAATTTAACACGTATAGACTTTAGATAAATGATAAAGAAGATAATGTAAAATACTCAAAAATTACCAAAGCACATATCATGATGTTTTTAAATGAATTAAAATATACAAAATATTATGATAGTGTTAATTTAATATATATAACGTTAACGAAAAAGAAATTAGATAATATTTCTCATTTAGAGTATGATTTGGTTAAAGATTTTAAACAATTATTAAAATTATATGATGAAAAACATGGTAAAAATAAAGTTGAAAAATTAGATAGGAAAAAATTTATGAATATACAGTATTTATTATTTCAATTGTTATGTAAACATAATCATAAATGTAATATTGAAGATTTTACAATTCTTAAAATGGTCCAAAGAAAACAATTTCACGATAAAATATGTATGGGTTTATTTAATATATTGGGTTGGCAATTTACACCCACATTTTTAGAAGGTTAAGGAGAAATGGGAGAAAAAAATTGTGGAAATTATATAATTGAAAAATGAACCATGTTGAACCATAGTGGATAAATTATCGTTTGAAAAGCAATATTTTATATTATTTAATTTATATTATTCATCTATAGTTGACATAATATAAATTTTTACAATACCGATATTACTATTACAATATAATAATATAGGTTTGGGTTGATTATTTTCATCTAATTCGGTATATACAGCGATAGGCTTATTAGATATCGAGCCAATTTTTCCGATACGAGTAAATTGTTCGGATTTGAAATAATGATGATAAGTTAATCTAGCGTGATCCATAGGTGGATCTCCTATTTCCTTACACATTTAATCACATGTTTCATCACACTTTGTTTTATCACTCGTTTTATCTGTCTTATTTGTTTTATCATAATCGTTATCATCTTCATCGTTATCATCATCGTCTGTTTTATAATAAACAACTTTCTTTGAAATATGTATTATTTCGAATATAAAATAAAGAATATTTTTAGTGCGTTTTATTTCAATGATAGGGTCCTTAAACGAACGACAAAGCATATGAAAATTTATCATTGAAATAAGAACTGGATTAGACTTATAATCTTGAATAGGGGTCGGTATGATATTTTGAATAGATTCGGTATTAATTTTTATTCATGTATTGGAATTATCCACCAATGAAGTAATATCGATAATGAATTCAAAGGGGGTTTCCATTTTAAAAACAATCTCGGTCTTGTTCTTTATGAATTTAAAAAAGTGATTAATATGTGAGCCTAATCCTATATGAATTGCTTCTGAATGATTATACTTATATGTTTCAAAATATTCAGCATATAATTCGATTTTAATTAACGTATTTTGTGTGGTGTATTTTTCAAGGTATAAACCCTTATCATTAATGGTAAAACAAACTGTAGTCATATTATGATATAGTACTTCAAATAGAGCTTTAAATTTATTTGAATGTTTTGATCGCGCATAAAAAAGCATTATTTTGTTATTATCAAAAGTTTCTTTAAATTAAAAATTAGATAAAATAAATATTAAATATTAAAATGTATAAAATGTGAAATTGAATGTGTAATGTAAATATATAAAATTGATTTTAGTATAAAGAATAATTTATATTCTGTAAAGAGAAATGAATACAACATATTGTGATGTTTGGCTGGAGGAGATGGAGGAGGAAAAGGAGAACAAGGAGAATGAGGAAAGGGAGAACAAGGAGAATGAGGAAAGGCAAGTGGAGAAAGAAGCGATTCGTAAAAGATTAGGTGTATTCTGGGAAAGAACTTGGGATCAACGCACTGAGGAGGAAAATAAAGAATATACCATGCTATTGAGAAGATATGAAAAGCAGCTACATAGAGCTTACAGAATTTGAGCTTAATAAAAAATTAAAAATAAAATAATTAAATAAAAACAATTTAGCAATAAAATAAAAAACTAAAACATAATTCACAAATTATATATTTCTCAAAATAATTGGAAATAAAATAAAAAATCTGGTGGTTTGCAGAAGTTATAGCAGCCATTTAAATTCGAGACTGCGGACGAGGCACTGGTATGCCTCACTGATTTCATTTTCAATATGTGCACAATAAAAGCCTATAAGAAGCCTACGTGTGTTGATTTTGATCTTGTGATATCCGTGTTCACTTATTAAAGTGTTGCAATAAATGTATTTATAATTATGTGTGTCAATATGCCACTATGAAATAATAAGTTGTCGAAAGAGTTGTCGAAAATATTAGTCGTAGAAAAAAATAATTGTGTAACGGGGCAAGGAGAAATGGACAATGTGTTTGGGGAATGTGCTTGTGCAACGGGGCAAATGGGTTTATATTTCAAAGTTGTTACAGGTTTTTATTTAAAAACAGCATTTGCTCCACTGTGCTTGGTTTCAGGCGGTTTCTCCTCTTGCTCACCATTTCTCCAGCCTTTGAGAAGATCCTCTCGCATGGCACAGAGGATGCTGGTGTGCAGAGGTATTGTGTAGCCAACTGGAACAGGTGGGGATGGATCGCCTTGTGGGTGAGCCAGTACTCCAGTGGATCCTCTGACCTTACCAGGTGTGGGTCTTTTAAATACCTAGATAGAAAGATACTTGTATTCATCCGAGACGGGAATATCGTTGTCATTTAATTAAATTCATTATCATTCAGCAGCAGACAGTAACATAGAATATACCTCTGGACCTCCACGGTGGCATTGGCAGTTGTACTGGACACCCACTGTTGTGCACCCACATGGCAATCCAGCAGGCCCCAGAGGTTTTCGTCTTGTCGCTCAGCTGAGGTCCCTAGTGTTGCTGCTGACTCTTGGGGTGCAACTTCTGTTGCCTCAGGCCCAATGAGGTTGGCACACTCACTTGTCAACCTTTTTACTTCTGCCTGGGGACGTGCTGGATTACAGAAGGCCAGTTCCTTAAATCTAAGATCCAGCAAGATTGCCAAAGAGAGGGCAGTAATACCCTCCACTACAGATAATTTGTCCTGTAAATAGTTTTTAAGGCTATTGGCCTGTTTGGCACCAATTTCATGGGCCATCCGAGTACATTAGCACCCACTACGCTGTGTTTCAGCATTTTGATGAGTGGGATGACCTTTGACCTGGACACCCTTTTTTCTAAAGATAGCTCCACAGTAGCCTGGTGGAATGGCCTTAAAACTCCAACGCACTGGTGGATTGTCTCATACTCCTCAGCAGTGAAAGGCGTGAGATCAGTGCTCAGAGTGGTGAGAGCTGCTCCCAGTGCTTCTCTCTGCTCATACAATCTTTGCAGCATGACTTAAGCACTAGTCCACCTGGTGTCAACTTCCTGAATAAGCTTCATCTGTGGCCTCCCCATCTGTGCCTGCACACTTGACAGCCTCTCTTTGGATGTAGTGCCTGACCTAATAATAATGTAACAATGAAATAACAGTGAAATATATGTAAAAGAAAACATGAATACAAAGAAAATGGCAAGATAGCAACAATACAATACCCGAAGTGCCCCACAATTGTGCATGCTCTAGTGCGGATGTCCGCAAGCTCTGGGGTTTGCCCAAGTGACCTTTTCAGCACCAAGTTTAGGACATGGGCAAAACAGGAGATGTGGCACAGACTCAGCTGGGTTGCACAGGCGATCATGTTTGAAGCACTGTCGGTGACCAGGCCTCTCACCTTGCTTTTAATGTCCCACTGTGCCATTAGGGTGTCCGTAGCCTCAGCTAGGTGTGCTGCTGTGTGGGTTTGGGAAAACGTTTTTACCCCCAAAAGAACAGTGGACAGCTTCACCTCCTCTGTGATGTAGTGGCAGATCACAGTGATGTAAGCGTCCGTGTTTATGGATGTCTACATGTCAGCCATTAGGCTATCCATTAGGCTAATAATAATAAAACTAACAAATACAATAGGGTGCCTTTGCACCTTTGGTGCTTGGCACCCAAATAACCTTGGGCGACAGCAGCACCTCCAGCGTTGCCTCAATAATTGGCTTCGGGTGCGGCCGGATTATCAGGATGTTTTGCTCGAAGGTGCCTCAACATTGACGAGGTGTTGTTGGTGTACGACAATTGTTGAGGACACTGCAAGCACCGAACCTTAAAATAATGACACCGATTAAAATATACTATTGTGGCGGACACAAAAGCACTGACGTGGTGACATCACCCCGCACACCAAGTGGGGATGGGCCACGCCAGGGAGAGAGGCGTGGCCTCACGATATACACGGGGCGCACAGCCCTGAGCAGCTTAGTGCTGCAGTTTGAGTACTTTCAATAAAGACTCTTTTATGAACCGCGTTGTCCGCTTGCTCCTTGCGTAAGCATTAGCGCGCGCAGCATCGCGCTTCATATGGTGACCTCGACGTTGGATCTGCCGTAGCGATCCTTCCGAACACGACGCCATTGCAATGGCAAACGACAAGGCAATGTCGATTAAACTTCCCGAATTTTGGGAGGCCCAGGCCGAAGTCTGGTTCGTCCAAGCCGAAGCCCAATTTCAGCTTCGGCGCCTCACCGGCGACGACACTCGCTACTGCCACGTCGTCGCCTCCCTCGGGCCCGGCACGGCCGCTCGAGTTGTGTCCATCCTTCGCCACCCACCGGACGGCCACAAGTACGAGGCACTCAAGCGGCTACTCCTAGCCACGTTCGGCCTCACGGACGACGCACGGGCCGACCGCGTCCTGGATCTCCCCGAGCTCGGCGACACGCGCCCGTCGGTCCGAATGGACCATATGCTGTCACTGTTGGGCGACGAAGCCCCCGGTTCTCTATTCCGGGCGCTTTTCCGTCGCCAACTTCCAGCGCAGGTTCGCCTCGCGTTGGCCAGGACCGTGCTAACGGAACCCCGAGCATTGGCAGCCGAGGCGGACAGGTACTTCGCGGCTTCGGATACGCGGGCGAGAGTCGGTGCGGCCGTCACGGACCTCGAGGCTGATGCTGCTGATGATGCTGATGATGCTGATCCACAGCATCAGCTTACACAGCATACGCAGCATGCTGATACGCACCTCGTGACCGCCGCCACGCCCCGCCCACCGCCGCGGCGAAAACCGCCACCGCGGGGAAAACCGCCAACTCCACCGGCCTGGCAGAGCCAGCCACACTCCTCCAGCTCCACCACCTGGTGCTGGTTCCACGCCAAGTTTGGCCACGAGGCTCGGCAATGTCATCCGCCATGCTCCTTCAACAGGTCGGGAAACGCCCGGGCCGGCGCTCAATAGTGGCGATGAGCGCCGGCCGTTCGAGCAGCCTGCTGTTCATAACGGACACCTTATCCGGGCGCCGTTACCTGTGCGACACGGGAGCGCAGGTGAGTGTCGTTCCCGCCGGTACGTCAGACAAGCACGCCGCGGGCGGGGGCCCCGCGCTGCTTGCCACGAACGGGACGCCCATCCGTACGTTCGGAAAACGCTGCCTCTCTCTGCGGTTCGGAGGGCAGGTTTTCCGATGGACGTTCGTCACCGCCGACGTGCCCATGGCACTGCTTGGCGCGGATTTCCTGTGCGCTAATGGGCTCCTGGTCGACCTAAAGCGCAGACGTCTTGTCCAGGCCGAGACGTTCAGCTCGCTCGCTTGTGCGCTGCCCAGCTCGTCGAGCAGCTCAACGAGCTGCTTGCCAAGCGGCTTGCCGAACGGTTTGGTTCCGGCCACGTTGATCTGTACGCTTCCGGCAGCGGACGCATTCACCCGCCTCCTCGCCGGCTTCCCGGCCCTCACGCGGCCCACCTTCTAGGCGGGGGCCGTCAAGCACAGGGTGGCCCATCACATCCCCACCGTCGGGCCACCGGTCTACGCCCGGGCACGCCGCCTCGAGCCGACGAAGCTGGCGGTGGCAAAAGCGGTGTTCGCTACCCTGGAGCGACTCGGCATCGTTCGGCGCTCAGAGAGCGCTTGGGCGTCGCCGCTGCACATCGTGCCGAAGCCCGGCGGGGGATGGCGACCGTGCGGGGACTATCGCCGTCTCAATGACGCCACCACTCCCGACCGCTACCCCGTCCCCCACATTCAGGACTTTTCCGCCCGTTTGGCGGGCATGTCCTTCTTCTCGAAGGTGGACCTCATACGCGGCTACCATCAGGTCCCCGTCAGGCCGGAGGACGTCCCGAAGACGGCGGTCATCACGCCATTCGGACTCTTCGAGTTCCTGCGGATGCCCTTCGGTCTGAAGAATGCGGCTCAGGCGTTCCAGCGAGTGATGGACAGCGTCCTGCGCGACTTGGATTTTGTCTACGTCTACCTGGACGATATCCTCGTCGCCAGCGCGTCCCGCAAAGAGCACCTACGCCACCTCCGCACGCTCTTCGAACGCCTGGGCCAGCAGGGCCTGATTGTGAACCCCGCAAAGTGCCGGTTCGGCGCCGCCGTAATCGATTTTCTGGGGAACCGTGTCACCAGGCACGGAGCCGTCCCCCTGCCGGCCAAGGTGGAGGCGGTGAAGGGGTTTCCGCGCCCCCGCATGATCAGAGGGCTGCAGGAGTTCCTGGGCATGGTGAACTTTTACCATCGGTTCCTGCCCCGTATCGCCCAGCTCCTGCGCCCCATGCACGAAGCTCTCCGAGGTAAGCCGGGCAAAGGCGACGTTACCTGGACCGAGCAGATGGACACGGCGTTCACGGGCGCGAAGCTCGCCTTGGCTAACGCCACCATGCTCGCGCACCCGGCGCCCGATGCACCGATCGCCCTCACCACCGACGCCTCGGACTACGCGGTGGGCGCGGTGCACGAGCAATGGGTGCGTGGAGCTTGGCAACCGCTGGCGTTCTTTAGCCAGCAGCTTCGCCCGCCGAACGCCGTTACAGTACCTTCAACCGCGAGTTGCTCGGGCTTCACTTGGCGGTCAGGCACTTCCGCCATCTGCTCGAGGGCCGTGCGTTCACGGCCTTCGTCGACCACAAGCCGCTGATCTTCGCGATGGGCAAGGTCACCGAGCCGTGGTCGGCCCGGCAGCAGCGTCACCTCTTGGCCGTGTCCGAGTACACGACGGACATTCGGCACGTCGCGGGGAAGGACAACCCGGTGGCGGATTGCCTTTCCCGGGCCGTCGCCCACGCATTCCACCTCGGCATCGACTATGCCCGGATGGCAGCGGACCAGGCTGCTGACCCCGACGTCCAGGCCTTGCGGACCGCCGTCACGGGCCTCCGCGTCACTGAGGTGCCATTCGACGGCGCGGGCGCGACCCTCTTGTGCGACGTCTCCCTCGGGCGTCCTCGCCCCATCGTGCCCGCGGGCTGGCAGCGCCAGGTGTTTGACGCCATCCACGGCCTGTCCCACCCGGGCGCGAGGGCCTCCCAAAGGTTGATCGCCGACAAGTTTGTCTGGCATGGCCTCCGGAAGGCCGTCCGCGGCTGGGCCAGGACGTGCCTCGCGTGCTAGCGCGCCAAGGTGCACCGGCACACCCAGGCCCCGTTGGCCCCGTTCACGGTGCCGGAACGCCGGTTTGACCACGTCCACGTGGACCTGGTGGGACCTCTGCCCCCCTCGCGGGGTTTCACCCACGTCCTCACCATGGTGGACCGCACCACCCGGTGGCCGGAGGCCGTGCCCTTGGCGTCGACGACGGCGGCGGATGTCGCGCAGGCTTTCATCGCCACCTGGGTCGCCCGGTTCGGCGCCCCCTCAGACATCTCGTCCGACCGCGGCCCCCAGTTCACCTCGGAGCTCTGGGGGGCGGTCGCGCAGGGGCTCGGGGTCCGGCTACACCGAACCACGGCCTACCACCCCCAGGCTAACGGCCTGTGTGAGCGATTTCACCGCTCATTGAAGGCCGTGCTCCGGGCCACCCTCCGCGACGGCGGCTGGGTCGACAGGCTCCCCTGGGTCCTGCTGGGCCTCCGGACGGCGCCCAAGGAGGACCTGCGCGCATCCGCGGCGGAGTTGGTCTTCGGGCAACCGCTGCGGGTGCCGGGTGAGTTCCTCCCCGACTCCACGGCACCATGGTCCGCGGCACAGCATCGCTCTGCTCTGCAAGAGACCGCCCAGAGGTTCGCCCCGGTGCCAACGGCATGCCACGGGCACCCACCGACGCACGTCGCCCCGGAGCTTTGCACGGCGGAGTACGTCTTCGTCCGCCACGATGCCCATCGGACACCACTGCGGCCCCCGTACGACGGGCCTTTCCGCGTGCTGGAGACCGGGGCGAAGCACTTCACCCTGGACATCGGCGGTACTCCTGACCGCGTTTCTGTAGACCGCCTCAAGCCGGCCCACCTCGACGTGGACCATCCACCGCCAGTGGCCCGACCCCCGCGTCGGGGCCGCCCCCCTGCGGGCGGACCCCCGGCACCGCCCAGCCCCGCCGCCACGCCGCCCCCCGGTCCTGCAGCCGGAGGCATCCCAGATGGCATCCCTGCATCCCAGACGCCGCCAGTCGCCAGGGGGCGCTTCGGCCGGGTCATCCGTTTGCCCCGCAAACTGACCCTTCAGGTGCGCGGGGATTCTGGGGGGGCGCGTGTGGCGGACACGAAAGCACTGACGTGGTGACATCACCCCGCACACCAAGTGGGGATGGGCTACGCCAGGGAGAGAGGCGTGGCCTCACGATATACACGGGGCGCGCAGCCCTGAGCAGCTTAGTGCTGCAGTTTGAGTGCTTTCAATAAAGCCTCTTTTATGAACCGCGTTGTCCGCTTGCTCCTTGCGTAAGCATTAGCGCGCGCAGCATCGCGCTTCACTAACACATTATGTATTATAAATCATACATAATATGCATGGCACACAAATGACAAAACAGTACAGTGCAGTAGTATGCTAGGTATTAGTATTTAATAGTCTGGCAGCTCTTTGTTGTACTTTCTCCATCAGGTACGGTACTCGTCTTTCTTGTATCTGGGCTGCCATACAGAGTTGCAGTATTCTATTCCAGTCTCGGCCTCACAATTATTAACGCACAGGTTGTAAACCTGGTGCGTTATAGCGTTTGCCTGGGAATTTTCTGTCGCTCATTTCCGTGGCTCAAAAGTGAAGCTAGTTTCTGTCGCTCAGATGTGTAGACAGTTTCTGGCGCTCAGATGTGTAAACATGACGTCATCAAATCTATATTTATGCTGCCGGTTCTGCTGCGAACTACTTCACCATGGAAAGTACCATATGAATAATAATTTCCATGTGCCAACCTGGGCGGAATCCAAGTGGATTCACTTGACTTGTTAATCTTGTTGTCTTGTAGAGTTGAATAATTCCTTTATGTTTTAGAGCTGAGAAAGATCTTTCAATGATTCCCAGCTTCATGTTAACTCAGCAGCACGACATGGTTACGAAAGCAAGACCCTAAGATCTTAAGCCTTAATCGCTAGGGCAACACCAAGCGTATTTGTTCGAAAACCATAATAGCATTACATATGTCTCTAATTGAGGCCGCCATGTTGTTAAGCGGTGCCGAGCACTTTGTTCCGTTGGAGCGCTTGTATGAACGTTTTGAATCAAGCAAGCCGCTTGGGAAGCGATAGCAAGCCGCTTGTTAACGGAACACACGCCAGATCTGTCAGACAGCCTGACACCAAAGGGAACATGTCCTGATATACTCCATTGCATTATCAACGAACGTATTATAAACCAACATCCTCTCCTAACCGATGTATGTACATTGTATTTATTATTGTACACGGGATCTTTCACACATTACAGGTTCTTCCTCACCCCGCATTACTTACGATGACTTCGAATAGTAAAGACGTCCTTAGGGCAGATATGTTTGCGATACATTTCGCATTTTGTACGTGAGACGCCTTCAGGGTAAGTGTATCTCCAGAAAGTCTGACGTATACTCTGCACGTGGTGGTGTGGTATCTGGACAGTGTGAGATTCAGCGTGGCCTTGTCTAAGTTACTTACTGATCGTTCCTCGGGCAAGAAGCGTTTCCACAGCTCCATCCAGAGATAGTTTCTGACCTCACCAGCTTTCGCTTGGAGTCGGCATGGGGAGGCACCTCGAGATCGGGAAACAACGAGGACCAGGAAGAAGAACCAAAAAACAACCGGGTGCAGAGAAAGAGCTCCTTCGGTCCTTTCTCCCAGGTAATCACTTGATAAATGAATTTTCACTTTATTTATGCATTTGGTTCCACTCGTATTTCCATAGTGACGTATTCAACCCTGAACTACACCGTCACTATGGGTGTCCTCTCTTGTGTGAAGCGTTTCTTCATCTAATTCCTGCTCAAACTACTTGGTCGAACGTCAGGCCTGGCCAGCCGGTTCGTGAAAGACTTGGACAAGAACGTGGTAACAAGTGTGGCCGTTAAAGAAGAAGAAGTCCTGCTCAGGACCTCAGACTGCGTTGCTGAAACTAATAATAACTAGGCAGGTAATTTTGGCGATAGCCAGCATGAATGCAAACAGTATACCTGTATGAGAAGGGTCATTGCATACCTGGGGTGGTCAAAATGTTCTCCCAACGAGATTTGTCGTAACTTTTTGGCATGCCATGGATTAAAGTGGGTGTCTTGGGAACTTTGTTAAACTCCCCTTGTATATAATGAGTAAATTGAGGTTAGAGATCATCAGGCCATTGGTCAAAGATGGTTTGTTACCCGTGACCTTGCTCCATCAATATACATGACAGGTGAGCCAATTGTTAATACTAGGGCATGCCCGTACGTGGGTGCAATGCCCGTACGTGGGTACGTGGGTACGTGGGTGCGAGTACGGTGACAATCCCCCCCCCCTCTATTTACATGAAATGGTTTGGTCCATGAAATGTTTTGGTCCATTCGCAACGCCAAAGCGAACGGCGAACGGCTTGCGAGTACAGTGACAATCCCCCCCCTCTATTTACATGAAATGGTTTGGTCCATTCGCAACGACCACAGAACCCCCCCCCCCCCCCCCCCTCTATTTACATGAAATGGTTTGGTCCAAAGCGAACGGCTTGCGGAGTTTGGTAAAGAAATCGCCATAGCGTGCACAAACGCGCAGGAAAGCGAAAGAATCGCTAATTAGTTTTAAAACATAGTTTAACGCCAACATAGTTTGCCAACGTGAAATAAATGAATACGCTCTCAAATGTGCCGTCCGAGGCAGAGTCTGTTCGCCACGTTCGGCACACGCGATAACTCGCTGCTCTCTGATTGGTTGAATCGTTTTTTGGACATAGCTCGGTAAGTACTTGTCCGATTAATATGAAACCTTGAAAAGGCACATCCTCGGGTCCCCAGCAATATACCTGGCAAGTTTAAAGTATATCGGACCCGTGGTTGTCGAGAAACAGCGGTCACAGACAAACATACAAACACACATACAGAGATTAATGGAATTATAGATAGATATGGATTACTTGGATACTATGGAGTACCAGTTCAATGGTAATTCCCTGTGTGTGGCAAAAGGCGACAGGCGGCAGGAAGGGCATCCGGCCATAAAACATTGCTTCAAAAAGGGGACCACGGTGCCCGAAAAGGCCAACTCCTGGTCTGCGGGGAAAAATGGCCTCTAAAGATGGTTCTTCTTCTATCAGTGATCAGAGTGGTAGATACTAAGACGATACAGCTTCCATCATCACCAACTTAAAGTCAGTTTGAAGGGCGACACATTTTATAGTGTGATGCGTTACCTGTGAAGCATCAGTGCCAAAGTTTGTAGTTTGGTCATGAATCGAAGCTCGAGGTAAGTGCGGTACGTATGCACCATCTTGTGAGACAGTTTGCACTGATTGATTGCAGTCAAGTCAGCTGTACTAACAATAGTAAGGGAAACATATGAAAATCTGTTAACTAAATTGTTACCAAAAAATTTCTTCACCAATATGTTTGTAAAGGTGTGTAATAACATGTGTTAAAATGTTGAAGGTCAACTCCCGTGGGAAACCCAGAAAAAAAGCTGTTGAATTCGGGTACCGAAAAATTATTTTCGAGAATTTTTATTTTTTTAAATCGGCCCTTAAGTAACTTATGAGGGGTCAAATAAGGGTTTTCCATGATTCTGAGTTGATTGTTAACATTTATATTTCACCACAGACACTCCTTTGTGGAAAAATAATTTCTAAATATATCTCATTTTCTACTTTGCAGGACATGGAGTCTAGCAATATGGATGAAGACGTTACTCCACCTGTGCTCAATTGCTTCATCTGTGCACGCTCGGATACACCAGCTGAAAGGCTCATACAGGCAACTCCAAAGGGATACTCAACTTTATTGAAACAAGCAGAAACTGTCGAAAATGTTACTGTTGTGGAACGTATGAAGGAGGCTCAAAAGGAAGGAAAACTGAGGTACCACCAGAAGTGTAAAAATGATCTGTACAACAACTTTGTTGCAACCACCAAGAAGTCAGCTCAAGCATCAAAGGCAGAGAAAGAGTCATCAAAGTTGAAGAGAAGACGCACTACTTGTGAGTTCAGTTCATCAACTGGCTGCAGTTCTAGAAGATCACAGTCAGTTGACATCCTGTATAAGGATGTATGCATTCTTTGCAACCAACCAGCCCAGCTCTACAAAAATAATCCAGCACAAGCTAGAAAGAAATACAGAGTGCCAGATAATTTGACTGCAGATACACTGAAGGCAAGCTTGCTGAAGACAGCACGGAGTCGCGGGGATGACTGGGGCACTGAAGTCACTGGACGCCTGGAAGGGATCAACGACTTGGTAGCAGAAGAAACACTGTACCATTTGCGATGCAAACTTATGTTTGCGAGAGGTGACAGTTTGTCCAAGACTGATGAGGAAGGAAAAAGGAAGAGAGGACAGCGGAGTATTGATGAGGAGCGAGAGGCAGTTTTTATTGAATTCTGCGAATGGTTAGACTCAGAATTAGAGCATGGGGTAATGAACATGGACCAAGTCCATGAAAAGCTGCAGGAGTTTGATCAGTCACCAGAGAAGAGCCTTTCTTATTCAAAGCATTGGCTAAAGATAAAACTTCTAGAGAAATACGAAGACACCTTGTATTTCACAACACAGGAAAGAAGGGCAGATGTACTCTGTCTCAAAGATGGCACCGACAATATTCTGCGAGAGCATCATGCTAATCTTGACCATGGAGATGAGAAGACTCAGATCATAAAGACGGCACTCAAGTCCATATCCAATGATATTGCCTTGATTGATTTAGGTCCAAAGTCATACCCCACCACACACAGTATGACTGACATCGATAGTCAGCTGACACTTGTTCCTGCAAGCCTTCAGATGTTCTTGAGACCGATTGTCAAGACAGACGAAAGAGTTGCCGTTTGGGGGCAGAATTTTATTAAGGCCTGTCGACCTCGGTCTGGAGTATTGCCACACCAAATGGGGCTTGCCATACAACTTGATCATAGATTTGGGTCAAAATGGATGCTCAACAAGTTCCACCGGCTGGGATACACTGAGTCTTACACGGAGACACAAAACTACAAATACTGCTTCCTTAATAGTAGGAGTGGAGATGATGTTCCAGATACTTCTGGCACTCTTGACACCATTGTGGAGGAAACCGATGAACAGATCAATGATGAGGTTGCGGTTGATGCTGCGCTTGAGGATCAATCAGTGATGACAGCCAAAGTGCCAGCCAGTGAAAGTGAATTGTCAAGTAATGATCAGGTGGTCTTTATGGAGGTTGGGGAAACAAACAATGCAGTCACTCAGTTTGTTGGAGACAATATAGATTTAAACATTGTCTCTATTCACGGAAACACTCCCTTTCACTCAATGGGTTGGATCGAAGTCACCTCTCCGGCACCACCTTTGCCAGATCCACAGACAACAGCAGCTTTCCCCCGGGTGAAGTTGAAGGCACTCGACAAAGCTAAGATCCTGAGAGGAACTGAAGTAAAGATTATTCCATTTACGAACAGGAAACAGATAGGAACGAACGCGATCATGTTTCTCCCCCTCGCTGAGCTTTCCTCCTCCCTGGCTCATGATCAGCCACTCCTCACTCCAGGTGACACACTCTGGGCAGCGGGGTGGGTGCACAACATTCACTCCGTGCCTACCTGCAGACCCGGGACTGGATCCTTCTACAGAGCATGTCTCTGAACCCCAGTGACTATGGATGGACAATAGGTGTGCACGGGTATGAGCCAGTTCCAACACTGGACCCCACGGCTCCTGAGGAGCTATTGCAGTTCACGAGCTGTAATTGTCATGGAGATTGCAGCAACCGGCGATGCAGCTGCAAGAAGAATGGGGTCACGTGCATCTCGGCCTGTGGAGTCTGTAATGGCATTACATGCAGAAACTGCAGTCATGATGTTGTTGAGTCTGAAGAAGACATAGACAATGACTGTTGAAACTTCTGACATTGTGAATGAGAAATAACTCTTGAGTATTATATATGTATGTGAAATAAAAGCTACTTTGTGTGTAAATGTAAAAGTGAAAATATAAATGTTAACAATCAACTCAGAATCATGAAAAACCCTTATTTGACCCCTCATAAGTTACTTAAGGGCCGATTTAAAAAAAAAAAAAAAATTCTCGAAAATAATTTTTCGGTACCCGAATTCAACAGCTTTTTTTCTGGGTTTCCCACGGGAGTTGAACTTCAACATTTTAACACATGTTATTGCACACCTTTACAAACATATTGGTGAAGAAATTTTTTGGTAACAGTTTAGTTAACAGATTTGTGAAATATCTCATAAAATGCCCTTACTACAACCAAGAACAATCGCAACATTTTTCTACTAATTGTATAAAACTGGGAATTCCATGTCGATGAATGGACAGTCCCGTGTTTCAATGTGTGTTTATTTTCAGCATTTCATTTTTCTGTATTTACTTTTATTTTGGCATCGTGACAATGCTGATATGAAGCCGTTGCGATGGTACTGTGTGTGCGCCCTTCACAGATATTGCAAGTCGAGGTCCATTGTCGGCTCATGGACGACGCAGGTAATGCTTCCTTCAGCTTGGCATTACTAACTTGTTTTTTTTATTAACCCGACGGCATACGAACACTGGTGGCTTCTCTGAAAATTATTTAGGTTAAAAAAAAAGAGCAAAGGAGTGGAAGTTCTGGAATCTTTCGCTGCATTTTGAAAACGGAATATAATTGGCGAAGAAAGTCAGGATGTGGTATCCTCTCATTGTGCCATCTTTGGTGGCCAATTATCCTGGAAATTCATCGGAGTCAAGCAGACGGGATAGCTGCCTTAACATCCTACCCAGTGGGCTTTGCACTTATTGATGCAATGCCCCACGTGAAGCACCAGGGAGGCAGTTTATAGTTGGGTCCAGAATCCAATGGTCAAAGGTAACCTCGCCAAGTTCCAAATTCCTGCTGTAACCGTGCATCCACGGGTTTGTTTTGCTGCTCACCAAGAGCAATGCATGCTTGACCCAAGAGTCCGTTAAGATTGAATTTTCCCTTGCAGTTGCTCACAACTCAATCTTTTAGCATTTGATTGCAGAGCCACATTCCTAATATCTTTGAAATTCATATCAAAGCATGTTGATATTTACTTGTACCTTGTCCTGCGTATAACATATGCACAGATTCCTCCACGAGGCTTCATTTGTCACTGGTTTGATTCCAAATTTTGACTTTGTTTTATTTTTTACCCAAAACATTGCTTCATGAAAAACTACCCTGTGTGAGTAGATGTTTAGGTTGTCTGTCAGTCTGTTGAAGGTAATGCCTCCATTATACGAACACCATGACAGGGCAGGCAAGAGGGCTAAGAAGCAGCAAGCAAAACACACTCATTCAGGACAAGGTGTTGGTGTGAGCATTGGAAATTCAGCCAAGGATGAAGATGAAGATGAAGATGAAGATGAGGATGAGGATGAAGATGAGGATGAAGATGGTGAGTGTATTTGGTGGTGGTGGTTTTTATTTTTATTTTTTTTATTTCAGAAAATGTGTTTGAATAAGTTCAAGGCACAGCTAAAAGCCCATTGGGCATGTTGGCCTGTGACATGATGACAACTTACCTACCTGCAGGTATATGCTGTTTATTGTAAAATAATCCCCAGCAGGGAACCTTTCCAGGGTATTGGTGCACAGTGGTTGACTATTTTTGAAATATGGCAGGGAATCTTTAACATTCGCAACTTAATGTTGGAGGCATATCTGATTTTGAATCCCAGAAGCATTGCCCCCCCCCCCCCTTCCCTTTTCGTGGCACTGTACCAGAAAGGCAGTCATGGCTTGAATTTTGGCTGTTGCAAAGTGTAGTAAAAGTTGAAGGAGTTTTTCACATGTCTGTCTTTAATCTTTCTTCTTCCTTCTTCAATCCATTCTCGTCGGTTCTGCTCATTTATTTACTCAAAAACAACTTCTTATCCCTTCATTGGGTCATCGTTTCCCTTCTATCTTCTGCCACTTGTATACTGGTGTATATGAGATCGTAGTCATGTTGAGTCTCCTTGCACAAGCTCTGGTAAATTTTTTGCTGTTCGTCCATTCATCCCCTTCCTCCTCTGACCCCTTCCCATTTCTCACACCATGCTCGCGCTATCTCTGGATGGAAGCCCGTTTAAAAAACCCATCCTACAGGTACAGCGGAGCCTTCAGAAAGCATTCATTAACCTTACTTTTCACCCCAGCTCCAACATGTGTGCCTGCATTTCCATTTTTTAGGATCCTGAAACAGAAACCGTCTTTCAATAAATGTCGACTCGTGGGTTCACCATCTCCTCTCAACTCCCACCTTCTCCTGCCTTTTTTGATCTTGCCCATGCCCCCAGCCATGCCCGCCCACACCCCACACCCCACCCCCTCTCAACAACTCAGCATCCAATCACCTCCCCCTGCATGACTCAACTTAGGGTTTGCCATTTTTGTTGGATAAATGATGCTTTTTGAAGATGGACAATTACGTTTATTACAAAAAACAACTCTGTGTTAGACACTAAGCCACTGTCGGCAAATACATCGTGGCTCGAAGAATATATTGAGTTAGGTTTGTCATTTGAAACTTGCCTTAAAAGGATGGGCTTCTCCTTTCTTCCGACCAAAGCTGTACATGCATGCTTCATACATGCTTCTATTTTTATTTTGAATTTTGGGAGGGTAAGCAAGGGAATCGTGGTTTAGTGCTAGAATTTGAGAAGACCAAAACGAGGATTTGGGACCTTCAATAACTAATGTTCGAGGAAATGATTGTGACTCTTTTTTGACATCTGCAGGAGAAGGAGAATGGAGTTTTAAGAAAGATCTTAAAGGCTACAGTGATGAAAATGCAGCCTGGTTGAAACCGAGCAAGAGGAAACGTGACGACGAGGATCATGAGGATGAAGAAGAGGAGGTATACAAATTCTGTTATTTTAAAGACAAACATTCTGACTAACTTTTCATTGGGAGTCAATCAATAAGCTGTGGTCCAAACAATTTGTGCTAAACTGCCCTGTTTCACTCAAATCAAAAGGTTGAGCGTGGATTTCATTCTGAAACGCAACTGTCATCAGCTACCTGCAGTATTATTCAGCCTACATTGGTTTGAGAAGCCTTTTTGGGCAATACCAACTCACTTTTTGGGAAGGTACCAGTAACCAATCCATGGTATATATATTTTTTCCCTGCTAACAATCTCTTTTGATGAATGCTTTTTAGATAAGACGGTTAACAAAACCAAACATTGGAACAAAAGCTAGGCATGTAAACTTTGGCTCCAAGACCAAAATCCATGGTCAAACTAATATACATGCACTTTGGCTTTAAGATCAGGCCTAATGAGCTGACACACAGAACATATAATAAAGGGAGCAGGTGACAAAAGGGGTGAGAGAGGGAAGCACAACAGTAGGGAACAGGGACATCCACAGATCTGTGGAAGAGAGGGGGCTGGTGTGGGGTACATGGGACAATCATGAAGATGAACATGAAAGATGAACATGAATCAATTTCTTGCTCCTTTTATATTTTACTTTTTTGTATACAGAATCGAGGCTCGTGTAAGAGCTGACACATTGAACATGAAAACATGCACAGACACATAAAACATACAATGAAGGGAGCGGGAGACAAGAGAGAAAGAGAGAGGGAAGCACAAAAGCACAACAACAGAAGAGAACAGGGACGTCGGTAGATCTGTGGAAGGGGGAGGGCTGTGGAGGAGGGAGGGGTACACGGTATAAAGCAAATTAACACTACGCGGAATTTCCAGAAAAAAGTTGGGGATTGAAAGAGGCGGGTTTGGGGTGTTTTAACGGGGGTAGAAAAGCTCAAGGTTTTGGATGGGGAAAGATAAGAGATGGTGATGAACAGCTGTTTTAATGACCTGGAGGGAGAGTGGGATTGAAGAGAGTGAGGGAGTTTGTTCCAGAGGTGGGAGAAAAGAGGCATGAAGGAGTTAAGGTGAGCAGAGAGGTTTGATTTTGTCAGTTTAACCATAAGAGGGTTGCTGGCAGATCTTGTGCGTCCTGCAGGAATATTTGGGGGACAGAGCTGGGGGAGCTAGGCCGGAGAGGAGTCGGTGGAAGACAAGAATGACCACCAACCTTCCTGTGGTGAGAGAGAGGCCCTCAGAATCAGCTTAATTGCGAGAGATACCAATGATTCTGAATGCTTTGGTTTCAACCGTGTGAAGCTGAGCTAGGTGTGAGACAGGAGCACCAGCCCAGAGGGGAGAGCAGTATTCCATTGAGCTCTGGATGAAAGCTTTGAATGTGGTGAGGACCTTGCATGACGGAGGATGCCCAGACGGCGACTGGCTTTGGAGGCCAGCTTGGAAATGTGCTTCTGGTATTATCGAGGCTCTTTCAAAGATCTTCTAGATTCCGAGTGTCCATGTGAGGGTTGGGAGGAGAAGGAACACCTTCGGCTTCACCAGCTTGAGCTTGTGATGAACCCATGTTTCCGAGGTTGTTGGTAGTACAGCCGAGACACGCGGGATTCAAAAAGTGGGAGACATGAGCAGTGCATTGTGCATAGTTCACACAACCTCCTCCAATGTGACCCTATTTTTGGCTGACAGTCTTTTCACCGAGCGCCAGAAATTCAAGCTGAGTTGAATTGGTATAGAACCTGGGCCAAAGTACTCTGCGCACTTTGTACGTCACGTTCAGCGAATGTCACCTCCCTCCGCCGTGTATTTATTGTAATAATAAAATTTAAAAAACAGCTTCCGTACACCGACCTTGAGGCTCGGTTTGCAAGCCACCATCTACAATTCAATGTAAGAGACATAATTGCTCTTCTTTTGGGTCTTCAGAGTCCTACGGGTATTTTGGGTCCTCTGGTTAATTTGGGTCATTTGGGTGCTCAAGCTCTTTTGCATCCTTGGGATCTTGGGTGTTGGGCCCCTTCCAATGGGCTCCTTGTCGAGGATTTAATTCAATCAATATTAGGTCAGCATTAATTGAAGTGGAAATAATTCAGTGTCCTCTCTGTGGTTTTACAAGGAAGCGTTTTTATGCTTGGAGTTGGAAACTGGCTTTTAACAAACAAAGAACATACCAAAAAGTACCGAAGTACCAGGAGTACCAAAAAACATCAAAGGAACATTAAGTACAGAAAATGACAGAACCTAGCCAGAATCTCTCTCACATCCCTTGTGACCAAGTCCCTTATGTAGTGTTTTCCACACCAAGAAGTGTGGTGGGTGAACTTGAAAGTACAGAGGCAGGAGGGTGGAAAGGGGGTGGGGGGTGGGGGGGGCAAGAGACCTTGAGGAGATAATCATTGGTGGCGCCACGTCGTCTGACCCTTGGATGAAACCCAGCCAATGAGAAGACCCCAGTCGGTTACCGAGACAACAAAATTCCTTGAGGGGTGAGATCTCAGGAATTAACTGTAAACGTGTTGTTGTGGAGACTACATGACATCAGAGCCCGACCTTGATGACTCGGACTGGTTGTCGGCCCGACGTGAGACAGAAGGCTAACTAGATTTTTGAATTAAAACCTTGTTCATTCTTAAGCCTGCCCATTATGTGGCATAATACATGATATAAGTTATTTTAATAGTTAATCTATTCATTCAAATTACACGATACATATTTTAATCAATCAGATTAACAGTATGGTAAGGCTTCTGTATAAATAAACTCAACACCAGCTAGCTTTAATGTGTACTAGAATATAAGACCCGTCGCTTCGCTGACAAAAATGCCAATCTTTGCTGTAATCACTACTCGATGGGGGGGGTGGGGGGTGGAAAGGATTATTGGGAGATCCTGCTCTCCGTGCAGGGATAACCAGCATTTGGTGTTGGCATTTGCAGTTTTGACAGGCGTGTCCATGTACCCGTAAAAAAAAGAAAAAAATACTAATTTTGGATCACAAACACTCACGGGGGTTACCTGAATCCACCGTAGTTTGATTTTTTTGAAATCCATTAATCCGTTCTCAAGTTATAACACGACAAACAAACAAACAGACAGACAGACACGGCTCCTTTTATAATATCGATTTATCCACACGGGATACAATTCCCATACTTCCAATGGGCAAAGAATAATCCAATCAAAATTCACTTTAAAAGCAAAACACATCTGGTTCTCATTATTGACCCAACGACTCATCCTACCGACAGTGGAATGCAGTTTTTTTTTTAACTGCCTACAAAATTACTTTTACTTGACTTTATCTATACTCAAGTTTGATAAATGGATTTAATAATAAAAACCACCACACCTTCCTGAACCCCAGCATCGACCTGGGTCATAAGAACGTTCAGGTCCTCCTGGTAGAAAGTGCGTCAGAAAGATCTCATATACAATGCCTATAGAAAGTCTACACCCCCTTTAAAAATATTCTCCTTTTGTTGTCTTATAGCCTGGAATTAAATAGACTTTTCACACCTTTATTTACACATCGTAACCCACAACCTCCAAGTGAAAAACAAATTCTACAAATTTCCAAAAATTAATTCAAAATCCAAAGATAGAATATCTTGTTTGGATAAATGTGACCCCCACCGCCCCCGATAAAACCTTCAATGCAGCAGAATTTTTTTTGTAGGCTTCCTCAGATCTGTGCAGCGACACAATCCTGTCTCTGAGCTCTGCAGGCAGTTCCTTCGAACTCATGGCTTTGTTTTTGCTCGGATATGCATTGTCAGCTGTGAGACCTTATATAGACACGTGTGTGCCTTTCCAAATCATGTCCAATCAATTGAATTTACCATGGGTGGACTCCAATCAAGCTGTAGAAACATCTCAAAGATGATAGAGAAATGGGAGGCACCTGGGCTAAATTTCAAGTGTCATAGCAAAGGGTCTGAATACTTATGTAAATGTGATATTTCAGTTTTTTCTTTTTAATAAATTTGCAAAATTTTCTATAATCCTGTTTTCTCTTTGTCATTATGGGGTATTGAGTGTAGATTGATGAGGGAAAAAATGAATTTAAACGATTTCAGCATAAGACTGCAACATAACAAAATGTGAAAAAAGTGAAGGGATCTGAATACTTTCTGAATGCACTGTATATTGTTAAAAAAGGCCTTCTTCAGGGAACAAGTAATGGGTTAACAACTTACAGCTGTTCTGCAGCAATGTAAGTAAATTAAGCCTTGTAAGTTGATGCAAACAATTCCTACAGGTGTCCCAACCTCTGCTGATTACTTGATTACAAACCCCCTGTCTGTATAAAAGCAGTATTGGAACAGACTGTTATTACACCCTCTGAAGCATTATTTGAACAATATTTCACTGCAGGAAGTAGTATATTGGAAACTGGAGGAAACTCTGACAGGAAGAGGTCTGGCAGACCCAAAGCCACAACAGAATCAGAAGACAAGTTTCTGAGAGTCAACAGCTTGCGTGATAGGTGGCTCACAGGACAACAGCTTCAAGCACAGCTTAACACTGGTCGAAGTAAGCAAGTCTCAGTTTCGCTCTTTCACGAGCCTCGATCTTGTATCCAAAAAAAAAAAAAAAACTGTGAAGAGAAGTCTTTGAGCTGCAGGTTTGACAGGTCGAGTGGCAGTAAGGAAGCCATTGCTAAGATGGCAAAATAAGAAAAAGAGGCTTGCCTGGGCCATGAAGCACTGCCAGTGGACTAATGAAGACTGGAAGAAGGTCTTATGGACCGATGAATCAAAATTTGAAATCTTTGGGTCATCACGCAGGGTTTTTTTACACCATCGAGTAGGCTAAAGGATGGTTCCTCAGTGTGTGACACCAACTTTCAAACATGTAGGAGGAAGCGTGATGGTCTGGGGCTCTTTTGCTGGATCCAGAGTCGGCGACTTGCACCGAGTGACTGACACCCTGAATTAAAAGGGCTACCACAGCATTTTGCAGTGCCATGCAATACCCCCTGGTATACGCCTCGTTGGTCAGGGGTTCATCCTTCAGCAAGATAATGACCCTAAATCCTCCGGGCTATGTCAAAACTACCTTCGAGGAAAAGAACAAGACGGTAGGCTTCAAATCATGGAATGGCCAGCACAGTCTCCAGACTTAAACCCCATCAAGCTGGTTTGGGATGAACTGGACAGAAGGGTGAGAGCAAAGCAACCTACAAGTGCAACACATTTGTGGGAACTTCTGCAACAGTATTGGGAAGAACTTCCCGAACAATATTTGATTTCCATTGTAGGAAGAATGCCACAAGTGTGTTCGGAGGATATATCTGCAAAAGGTGGCTACTTTGCTGAGTCAAAAATTAAATTACATTTTGTTAAAAAAAATGATTCTATGATTTATTTTTTTATCTCCAATTGTTTATTTGTTCGATGCTTAATTTCAGAGTACATTGAGACATTAAACTGCATAAATTTCAATAAAAACTGGAAAAATTGAGGTGTTCTAAAACTTTTGACCGGTCGTGTAGATCGAGACAAACAAATGTGAATACCAATCAAAAAGTTTGAGAGACTGGAAATTGAAAATATGTGACTTATGATGAAAGGGAAACGACTTGTGAATTTATTGTTTAACCAGAGTGACGTGGAGGAAGAAGGTGAGCGTGATGATTATGGATCTCTGGACGACAAGAGCGACAGTAGTGAAGGAGAGGAAGAATTGGGGCCTTCAGATGATGATGTAAGTCATAACGTGTGTGGTATGCGCATGCAAGTAGGTTCTACTCTTACCACTTGAACAGTCGGGATTTATCCTCGTGAGTGAAACTAATTGTTATATATATATGTATAATTATATATATATATGTATAATTATATATATAAATATGTATAATTATAATTTATATATAATTTATAATTTTTTATATATATATATATATATATATATGTATGTATGTATGTATGTATGTATGTATGTATGTATGCATGTATACTAAGTCGAGGCTCGTGTAAGAGCGAACACATGTATCGTATAATAAAGGGAGCAGAAGACAAGAGGGGGAGAGGGAAGCGCACCAACAGTAGGGAACAGGGACATCAGGAGATCTGTGGCAGGGAGAGGCCTGGGGTGGGGAGGCACACAGGATAAACAAGATGGACACCCCATGGACTTTCAGGAAAGAAAACGGAATTTGAAGGAGAGATGGATTTGAGGTGGATTAATGGGGATTGAAAATATCAAGGTTTTAGATGGGGGAAGATATGAGATGGTGGTGAACGGTGATGTTAAATAAAAATTCTCATTGTGTTTTTGCTAATGGTCATGTTTTGTTTTTCTTGTATTTTGTTTCATTTCCTTGTATTCAATCTCATAGTTGTGACGTCATTCTAATGCGTGTCCGCCTGCGCCCTCTTTCACAAATTGCAGTAACATATTGGGTCCAAAACAATTACTTGTTAGGCCTGGATGTCTGGGCAAATCTGATTTACTTGTGATATGTTTAAACTATCCGTTATTAATGATGAGCAGATACCTGCCACGAGAGGTCATACTTTCTCATCTGTGATGAGGAAGGTACAGCGCAACCTCTCATTGATAATATTTCGAAATCGATCGAAAAATCGACATTAAATTTGCTGCTTTACCAATACTTACAATACAATCTGTGAACCAGGTATAATCATCGATGTGACTCGTTCGGGTTTCCAGGTGTAAAAACTTTTCGGGCATGGATTTTATTTTGGGGCAAATAACTGGGGGAGGAGAGGAAGTGGAAAAGTACAAACAGGGCTCAACATTAGCTTTCCTTCCAGCCTGTCCGTGGGACAGGTAGGTTTAAGATTGTACCTGTCCCAGTCGACCATTGCACCTGCCGAACTATTCATGCTACAAGCATGTGGTGCGATACCATCACGTTTTCGCCAGTGTGCGGGGTTAGTCGTGTCTTAAAAATATCCTCTTGGTCACTCTCAATCACTGTGGCTTTACTTGTGAAAGAACAACTACATTTGAGGTCATGATACAGGTAGTGGACAAAAAAAATAGAAAACCTAAGTAAATATGGGACACCAAATATTTTGAAAGCAACGGCTTCCACACAGGTGTGGGCCCATATGGCAATTAAACATGCTTTGGAATATGTATAAAAATGCTGCACAGGCAATTATAGGCACAAAATATAAATGCCTATAATCATGGCTAGCATGGCTGCAAGATGAGACCTCAGTGACTTTGAAAGAGGGGTGATTTATGGGGCACATTTGGCAGGACCTTCGTCCTTCAGTGACAAAAACAGCTCCACTTGCTGATGTTTCACAAGCAACGGTGTCTAAGATGATGTTGGCATGGAACTCCGAGAGAAAGACATCATCAGAAAATGGCAACAGTGGGCAAAAGTGCATTTTCCAGGATCGTGATTTCCGTGCATTAATTTGAAGTGTGAGGCAAAGCAGGTGAGCAACTGCAGATTAATAGACTGTAAATTTCAACCTGGGGCACGAGCAGCCAATTTCATCCAAAACGGTCCGCCGAGAACTCCACAGAGTGTGATACGATAGTCGGGCTGCAGTGCGCAAATTGCTCATCACACCTGGGAATGTACGTTTGTGAGTCCAGTGGTGCAGAGATCACAGGCAATGGACTACCGAGCAGTAGAGAAATGTGATATGATCAGATGAATCATCCTACACCATGTTCTCGCCAAGCGAACAAGTGCATGTTTTGGCGCAAACCTAAAGAATTCTACAATCCTGAGTGCTTGGTTCCAAAAGTGAAGGGTTCTGGTGGATCTGTAAAGTTGTGGATGCATTTTCCTGGCATGGTTAGGGTGCAGTCATTCTCTGAGCAGGCAAGGTCGATGCCAATCGCTACTTAATGGTACCGAGTGACCATCTTCACCCCATGTTGTAGCATTTCTTTCCTGCATGGAGGGGTGTCTTCCAGGATGACAAAGACCCCATCCACAGAGCATGTGTGGTCACCCAATGGTTTGATGAGCATGACACTGATATTATCACGATGTCTTGGCCTTCTCATTCATCAGATCTGAACCCAATCGAGCATTTATCATTTATGGGATATTCTGGAATAACGGCTGAGACAGCATTTTCCACCTCCATCAAACAGGTGTGAGTTGATTTACTTTCTCATTGAAGAATGGCACCACATCCCTCTTGCAGACTTCCAGACGCCAGTGGACTCTATGTCACGATGCATACAGTCACGTGAAAAAGTAAGTACACCCCATGTAAAGTTTTGACCTTTTCCAACATATTTCAACATACAGCTATTTGATCTTCATTTCAACAATATTGATAGATAAAGGTGATATAATATAACAAATATCATGAAACATTTACATTTTGTAGTCCATTGTATAATTTAAATAAACATAAATGCAAATTTCACATGTGGAAAAAGTAAGTCCACCCTTGGCTCTAATAGGTGGTATTGCCCCCTTTGGCAGAAACAACCTCAAGTAGGCGTTTCTTATAACTGTCTACCAGTCTCTGACATCGACTGGGAGAAATTTTTGCCCACTCCATGCAGAATTCTTTCAGCTGTGCGATGTTTGAGGTGTTTCTTGCATGCACAGCTCGTTTTAAATCCCCCCACAACATCTCGATGGGATTTAGATCCGGGCTTTGACTTGGCCATTCCAGAACCCTCCATTTCTTTCTTTTCAGCCATTCCTTGGTGGATTTACTGGTATGTTTAGGGTCATTGTCATGTTGCAAGGTCCACCTTCGGTTGAGCTTCAACTTCCTGACAGATGGCCTCACATTATCCTCAAGCACCCTCTGGTACAATGAAGAATTCATAGTGGATTCTATGATGGTGAGCTGCCCAGGCCCTGATGCAGCAAAGCTGCCCCAAACCATAATATTTCCATCACCATGCTTTACAGTTGGTATCAGGTTCTTTTGGTCAAATGCTGTCTTTGGTTTTCGCCAAACATGTCTTCTGGTACTGTGGCCAAATAGCTCTACCTTTGACTCATCTGTCCAGAGCACATTGCTCCAGAAGTGCTGGTCTTTGCCTTGGTGTTCATTGGCAAACTTTAGTCTTGCCCTGATGTTCTTTCTGGACAGCAAAGGTTTCCTCCTGGCACACCTCCCATGTAGATCAAATTTGTGCAGCCTCTTTCTAATGGTAGACTCGTGCACTTTGACATCAACAGTAGCAAGAGCTACCTGTAGGTCCCGTGATGACATTCTGGGGTTCTTCGAGACTTCTTTCAGCATCTTGCGGTCTGCTCTCAGGCTGAACTTGCTGGAGCGGCCTGGCCTGAACAAGTTGGCAGTTGTTTGGAATCTTCTCCACTTGTAGATGATCTTCTGGACAGTTGAATGATTGATTTCAAATTGTTTGGAGATCTTTTAAAATCCCTTCCCAGACTCGTAGGCATCTATAACCTTCTTTCTGAAGGCCTCAGAGAGCTCTTTTGATCTAGGCATGGTGACGCCACACACTTCAACAACAAAGAGCAAACCAAACTAAATGTCTGAGGTTTAAATAAGACAGGTTCCTCCAAGATCCCCTCTAACGATGTTCTAATCATTTGCACCTGAGCTGGTGCACCTGATTCTAATTTTAGGTGTTTGAAGTAGTGATAAATGTAGGGGTGTACTTACTTTTTCCACATGCGAAATTTGCATTGATGTTTATTTAAATTATACAATGGACTACAAAATGTGAATGTTTCATGATATTTGTTATATTATATCAGCTTTATCTATCAATATTGTTGAAATGAAGATCAAATAGCTGTATGTTGAAATATGTTGAAAAAGTCAAAACTTTACATGGGGTGTACTTACTTTTTCATGTGACTGTACATGCTGTACTGGCCTCACAATAGTGGCCCAACGCCCGTTAAGTGACTTTGCATTGGTGCTTCCATTGATTGTTGGTGTTTCCACTACCTGTATGCTGTTAATTAAACTTCCGGGTTGTAAAATTGACCTGTCGATCGGACAGCTTTATTGAGATTTTCACTTGTCCGACAGACCAAATTTCCTGTCCTGGGCTGTCAGACAACCGTTAATGTTGATCCCTGTAAAAACGTTGATCATGCCCTTTTATTATCCGCAGAATTATCCTGACATGATGCATAACCAAGGGCTTTGGATAGGAATTGGTAAATGTCGAAAATTACTGACTTGATTTGTTATTTTCTACATGTATATTTATTTATATTCTGAATGTACACAGCTCCTCCCCATTGAAAAGGCCGAGAAAAGGGAGAAGCTCAAAAGGGCTGCAAGGTATGTGTTTTACCCTTTGCCCTGCAATCAACCACAACACAGGAGTCGTCTTTATCTCATGATGTTGGTGTCACTGTTGATTTTTTTCGAAACCTCTTCCCTTCAGGAAACAGCAACGGCAAGAGGAAGAGCAAGATGGAATCCAGATTAACATCAGTGAGGATGAAAAGTTTGTCTTCCCGAGTGGCCAGGAGATTGAGAAAGAGGATATCCTTTTGTCTCTGATTAGCCCTGCGTTCACAGTGTGCTTGATAACCATGGTGGTTTGTTTGTGAGGTGTAAGAGGTGTATCCAAAGGTAGAAACTATTTTTGGAGACAAATTATATCCAAAGCTTGTGTTTCGTTCTTGCTGTGGAGAAAGTATGTTCATTTTTCCATTTTTATCTTCTCACTTCGGTACCTCCCCTGGTGGCTTGGAAGTACGTACACTCGCTTCAAAGCTGTCTAGCTTTGGTTTGAATCTTGGCTTAGCTATAAAGTACCATTGTGTGGGTCATGTCACGTCTTTCTGTAACATTAGGCGACATTTTACGCGAAATATCAAGTTCCTAACTGATATCGTTTTTAGTGTATGGGAATTATTTAGGGTTCTCGAATGAAAAGATCAACCTGCAATTCTGACATAAAATAGGCACGACGATTCTCCTGAAGAAATATCCTCAATGGAATGTTGTGCATTGTAGTTTTGTCTACCTGCTGTAAACTTTGGTTGCAACCAAATACCTCCTTAACACCTTTGCACCAGTCCAGCCCCCAGACCTGCAAGTCGTACAACAGAGGATTCATGATAACGTAGCTGTTCTTGCAAACTTCAACACACGCAAGGAGGAAGGACGGTGGGTTGATGCATCACAGTATATTCTTCACACTATGTTGTTTCTTCCATCGTTTCTTGTTTCGATACGAGGTGCTCATGTTGAATATGAATGAACTATTTCCAAAAGGGTGACAAACTGTTTTCCCATTCTTTTTTATTTGCATCTATGTAGAGTTTTACTGGCATGGGAATTGCATTCCTTCATCAATTTTTAACATGTACAAACTCACTCTTTTATTTACTGTTCTTGATTTCTATATGTAGGAGTAGACAAGACTATTTAGAACTCCTTCAGCATGACCTCAGCCTGTACTACAGTTATAATGACTACCTCATCGTTCGTCTCATGGACATCTTCCCACTGGGAGAGGTATGGAGGACCATTTTGTATCTTTACCATATGACATACTTTGATCGATAAGCCTTAGACTTGACTACCTCGATGAAAGTTGCAAAACTTGGCTAATGTGCTATCGTGTGTCCATCTGAGCTAATTCATCATTGTAAAATGGAACGAGATATTATAAAGTTTACAAAATATTTAAACATTTAAACCTTGATCTTTTCTACCCGTGTTAATTCACCCCAGATCCACTTTTCTGAAATACCGACTTCTTTCCTGGAAGCCCTAGCAGTGTCCATGTGTGTGTTTTTTTTTTGTTTTTTTTTTTACCTCTCCCACCCCCCACACTCCTTCTCACGCCTCCTCCCCCAAGCCCTCTATCTCCCACAGATCTCCCGATGTACTTGTGTGCTTCCACTTCTCTCCCCATCTTGTCTCCCGCTCCCTTTATTTCGTCTTATGTGTCCTTTTGTTTTTGTCCTTAATGTTAGCTCTTATACGAGCCTCGATCTTGGATACAAAAAAAAAAAAACCATCGCTGATGTGTACGAGCATTATTTTACATTATATATACTCGCAACGGTACCCGCCCTATGGGCGGGGCTTCAATTGGGAGGCCCAAATGAAAAGCCAAAATATCAGAAATTGAAGGCTTTTTTTATTTTAAATGATTTATATAAACATCCGTTAAATCATATCACACGCAAATCATCAAAATCTAAACAGTATTTGTAGAATTTCAATAAAAGCCACATCACTGTTCATATCGGTAAATATTATTCCATCGTGTTTGGAAAATATTGCCTCACTGAAGTAGGAAACCAACTATTTTTGAGGTCAAAAGGTCAAAGGTCAACTGAAGGTCAACCTTCCAACCATCATTTTTCATGTGAAAATCGTCAGTTTTCTTCCTATTGACCCAAGCTTTGATCAAGATTGTCAATTTTAATCTTGATGAAATGGACAATTTGCTGTATCAATGGAATTTTTTTTTCTTGTGGAGGGGTCGGGGGGAGGGGTGGGGGGGGGGGGGGCGGATTTTACAAGTGTCGTACTCCGCATGACGTCTTCTTGTTTATTTTCTTTCTCATCTGGGAATTAAATATCTCGGGGACCTTTTGAGCTAGGAAGCTAATATTTGGACACGACAGTGACCATGTGATTTGGCTATAAAGGATATTTTTTATTATTGATTGATCAATTAATCGATTTATTATCTATTGATTAATGAATGAATTATTTAATTATTTTGATAAATGAATTATTTATTTTTCAAAAAGTTACAGCTTCGGATGAAACTGGTGGTTGAGCTATGCTTTAGCCAATTGATTAAGAAATTATTTCACGGTTACTATTTATTGATTTTAATTATGCAATTGATTAAATCAATTATTGTACACCTCTCCCTCCCAATGTGTACCCTGGATGAGAATAGGTACGCCGTATCCCTGCGTGTCGTAAGAGGCGACTAAGAGGGTTGGCGTCAGGAAGGGCATCCGGCCATAAAAACATTGCCTCAAAAAGAGAACCATGACAATTACAACTACATGTGGGCAGGGTACAGCCCGAAGTGGAGATCGGTTTCTGAGGTTTGGAACATGGAATGTAGGGACAACGACAGGGAGATCAGGAGAAGTGGTGGAAGTATTGGTCAGAAGAAGAGTGGACATATGTTGTGTGCAAGAGACGAGATGGAAGGGAAGTGGTGTGAGAATGGTGAAGGGTAGGCAGGGACAGAAATACAAGTTTGTGTGGCAAGGGTGCCCGGAGGGCGTGAATGGTGTTGGTGTCCTGTTTTCTGAGGAGTTTACTAGAGTGAGTGAAAGGTTGATGATGGTGAAAATGATGATTGGAAAGCTCTTGGTGAACGTCATCTCGGGATATGCTCCGCAGGTTGGTCGAAGCGATGAAGAGAAGGACAAGTTTCTGGTGTGCGATAGAGAAGCTGATGGAAAACGGGAAAAATGAGGAAGTTGTTGTGGTAGGAGGAGACCTAAATGGACATGTGGGAAGGAGTATGGATGGTTTTGACGGAGTTCATGGGGGGTTACGGATATGGTGTGAGAAATGGAGAAGGTCAAAGGATTTTGGAGTTTGCTGATAGAGCTGATTTGTTGATTTGTAATACTCAGTTCCAGAAAGAGGATAATAAGCTTGTTACATACACGTCAGGTGGGTCGACGACAACCGTGGACTACCTGATGGTGCGTAGGCGAGATAGGGGGCACCTCCGGGACACAAAGGTGATCCCGGGGGAGGAGGCTGCTTCACAGCACCACTTGGTTGTCTGCGACGTAAGGGTGAAAGGTGCGAGGAGAGCTCGGCGGGTGAAGTACCAACCGAGAATGAAGGTGTGGAGGTTGAAAGAGGTGACAGTAAGGGAGGCATTAAAAGAGAGGCTGAGTAGGGTCGAGGATGATGTGGTTGAGCTTGAAAGTGGTTGGATGTCAATGAAAGCTAGTCTGTTGGGAGCCGTTGGTGAGGTATGTGGATGGACAAAAGGACCACCGTGGCACTCGGAAACATGGTGGTGGGATGATGAAGTTGGAAAGAGGAAGAAGTTCAAGGAGTGGCAGAAGGCGAAGGGTACGGGAGCAGAAACAGCAGAGCATGAAAGTTATAAGGCAGCCAGGAAGGCTGCAAAGAAAGAGGTAGCAAAGGCGCAGGAGGCATGTAGGAAAATGTTCGGAGAACGCTTGGATTCGGAAGAGGGTCAGAAAGCAGTATTCAGGATTGCAAAGCAGATAGCGAAAGAGAGGTGTGATGTGATGGGGGTGAGTTGCTTGAAGGATGAAGTGGGACAAATCGTTGTCGACCCAGATGGAATTAAAGGAAGACGGAAAAGATATATGGAAATACTGTTGAATACAGAGAATGAATGGGATGGCAACATAGAGAGTAACCCAGTTTTAGGACCGGCAGAGAAGATAACTGAGAAGGAAGTTGAGGAAGCAATAAAAGCAATGAAGGGTAGAAAAGCGGGAGGGCCGACGGGAGTTGTGGGAGATATGTTGAAGGCAGCAGGTAGTTGGGGTGTGAAGAGAATGACAGAGATCTGTAATCTGGTGGTGAAAGAAGGCCGCATTCCAGTGGGTTGGGAACTGAGTACCCTCGTCCCTCTATACAAGGGGAAAGGTGACCCTCTGGAGTGTGGCTCGTACCGAGCGATAAAGTTATTGGAGCATGGAATGAAGGTATTGGAAAGGGTGTTGGAGAGGAAGAAAGTGAAGATCGACGAAATGCAGTTTGGATTCATGCCAGGAAGAGGAACGACAGACGCGCTTTTCATTGTGAGGCAGTTGCAGGAGAAGTACATGGAGAAGAGGAAGAAGTTGTTTCTTGGGTTTGTTGATCTGGAGAAAGCATTCGATCGGGTTCCACGCAAAGTATTGACATGGGCATTGAGGAAGTTAGGAGTGGAGGAATGGTTGATCAGACTAGTGATGGCAATGTACAAAAGAGCGCGCACAGCTGTAAGGACGAAGGACGGGAACAGTGGTGAGTTTGAGGTGAAGGTGGGAGTGCATCAGGGGTCGGTACTAAGTCCACTACTATTTGTAGCTGTGATGGAGGTGCTGGCTCAGAACGTAAAGGAGGGTTTACCGTGGGAGTTGTTGTATGCAGATGATCTGGTGTTGATTGCGGAAAGTATGGATGGACTGAAGGAAAAGATGAACACGTGGAAGGAATGTATGGAGACAAAAGGTCTGAAGGTGAATATCGGAAAGACGAAGGTGATGGCAAGTGGTAAAGCATGTGGTGAGGTGGAAAGAACTGGGAAGTGGCCCTGTGCTGTGTGTAGGAAGGGTGTCGGAGTGAACTCCATTCAGTGTACAATGTGCGCTGAGTGGGTTCATCAAAAATGTAGTGGTCTGAGAGGGTCATTAACCAGTGTGGCAGCTACATTCAAATGTAAGGTGTGCACAGAGGGAGCTGCAGATGGAGGAAATGTTGAGTTGGATCTTGGAGACGGCGTGAAGCTGGGAGGTGTGAAAACATTTTGCTACCTCGGAGACATGTTGAATGGAGAAGGTGGATCAGACTCGGCAACGGTTGCTCGAGTGAGATGTGCATGGAAGAAGTTTCGGGAATTGAGTGGCGTGCTGATGATGAGGGGAGTGTCGTTGAAGCTGAAGGGAAAGGTGTATGCTGCATGTGTGAGAAGTGTTATGATTTATGGGAGCGAGACATGGGTAATGAACGTAGAGCAGCAACGAAGGTTGGAAAGGGTGGAAATGCGAATGGTTCGACGGATGTGCGGAGTATCGTTGAGAGAGAGGAAGACAAATGATGAATTGCGAAAGATGATGGGAATAGAGCCTGTGATTGATGCTGTGAAGAGGAACAGGTTGAGATGGTTTGGTCATGTGTTGAGGAAGGATGAAAGTGACTGGTTGAGAAGAGTGATGGAAATCAATGTAGAAGGAAGTAGAAGACGGGGAAGACTGAGAAAGACTTGGCTAAAGATGGTGGAAGAAGAAATGCGGGCAAGGGGGTTAACAAGGAGAGATGCAGAAAATAGGGCAAAATGGAGAAGATTGTCATGGGGACCGCAAGGCTAACCCCCGCTCTAGCAGGGAAAATGGCCTTTAAAATGTTTTTTTTTCTTCTTTTTCTCCCTCCCAATACAGTCTCTATGAGCTGCACAGCGGTATCTCCGGGTGTCATAGGCGCCCCGGTAATGCCGCGCTGGAGGATATTTATTTATTTGGCATGGGGGCGGTGTACTTTGAATGTATCTGTACTTGTTGTTTTTCTTTTGTTGCTTTCCTTTAAATCTTCCACGAAGAGTCTATTTTGCACAAAATGAAAAATAATTGCGCAAATACAGTACTAGCCCATTTTGGTCTCCTCGTTTTACCTCGTTTCACAAATACGTTATCACGTCGTTAATACCACGAGCCGATTTGTGTCGCCTCAACGACACAGCAACTGTGGATGGACTGAAGTATTCTATTCTGTGTATTCTATTCTGTGTATACTGTGTATTCTATTCCAGTCTCGGCCTCACAATTATTAACGCACAGGTTGTAAACCTGGTGCGTTATAGCGTTTGCCTGGGAATTTTCTGTCGCTCATTTCCGTGGCTCAAAAGTGAAGCTAGTTTCTGTCGCTCAGATGTGTAGACAGTTTCTGGCGCTCAGATGTGTAAACATGACGTCATCAAATCTATATTTATGCTGCCGGTTCTGCTGCGAACTACTTCACCATGGAAAGTACCATATGAATAATAATTTCCATGTGCCAACCTGGGCGGAATCCAAGTGGATTCACTTGACTTGTTAATCTTGTTGTCTTGTAGAGTTGAATAATTCCTTTATGTTTTAGAGCTGAGAAAGATCTTTCAATGATTCCCAGCTTCATTATGTATTATAAATCATACATAATATGCATGGCACACAAATGACAAAACAGTACAGTGCAGTAGTATGCTAGGTATTAGTATTTAATAGTCTGGCAGCTCTTTGTTGTACTTTCTCCATCAGGTACGGTACTCGTCTTTCTTGTATCTGGGCTGCCATACAGAGTTGCAGTATTCTATTCCAGTCTCGGCCTCACAATTATTAACGCACAGGTTGTAAACCTGGTGCGTTATAGCGTTTGCCTGGGAATTTTCTGTCGCTCATTTCCGTGGCTCAAAAGTGAAGCTAGTTTCTGTCGCTCAGATGTGTAGACAGTTTCTGGCGCTCAGATGTGTAAACATGACGTCATCAAATCTATATTTATGCTGCCGGTTCTGCTGCGAACTACTTCACCATGGAAAGTACCATATGAATAATAATTTCCATGTGCCAACCTGGGCGGAATCCAAGTGGATTCACTTGACTTGTTAATCTTGTTGTCTTGTAGAGTTGAATAATTCCTTTATGTTTTAGAGCTGAGAAAGATCTTTCAATGATTCCCAGCTTCATTATGTATTATAAATCATACATAATATGCATGGCACACAAATGACAAAACAGTACAGTGCAGTAGTATGCTAGGTATTAGTATTTAATAGTCTGGCAGCTCTTTGTTGTACTTTCTCCATCAGGTACGGTACTCGTCTTTCTTGTATCTGGGCTGCCATACAGAGTTGCAGTATTCTATTCCAGTCTCGGCCTCACAATTATTAACGCACAGGTTGTAAACCTGGTGCGTTATAGCGTTTGCCTGGGAATTTTCTGTCGCTCATTTCCGTGGCTCAAAAGTGAAGCTAGTTTCTGTCGCTCAGATGTGTAGACAGTTTCTGGCGCTCAGATGTGTAAACATGACGTCATCAAATCTATATTTATGCTGCCGGTTCTGCTGCGAACTACTTCACCATGGAAAGTACCATATGAATAATAATTTCCATGTGCCAACCTGGGCGGAATCCAAGTGGATTCACTTGACTTGTTAATCTTGTTGTCTTGTAGAGTTGAATAATTCCTTTATGTTTTAGAGCTGAGAAAGATCTTTCAATGATTCCCAGCTTCATGTTAACTCAGCAGCACGACATGGTTACGAAAGCAAGACCCTAAGATCTTAAGCCTTAATCGCTAGGGCAACACCAAGCGTATTTGTTCGAAAACCATAATAGCATTACATATGTCTCTAATTGAGGCCGCCATGTTGTTAAGCGGTGCCGAGCACTTTGTTCCGTTGGAGCGCTTGTATGAACGTTTTGAATCAAGCAAGCCGCTTGGGAAGCGATAGCAAGCCGCTTGTTAACGGAACACACGCCAGATCTGTCAGACAGCCTGACACCAAAGGGAACATGTCCTGATATACTCCATTGCATTATCAACGAACGTATTATAAACCAACATCCTCTCCTAACCGATGTATGTACATTGTATTTATTATTGTACACGGGATCTTTCACACATTACAGGTTCTTCCTCACCCCGCATTACTTACGATGACTTCGAATAGTAAAGACGTCCTTAGGGCAGATATGTTTGCGATACATTTCGCATTTTGTACGTGAGACGCCTTCAGGGTAAGTGTATCTCCAGAAAGTCTGACGTATACTCTGCACGTGGTGGTGTGGTATCTGGACAGTGTGAGATTCAGCGTGGCCTTGTCTAAGTTACTTACTGATCGTTCCTCGGGCAAGAAGCGTTTCCACAGCTCCATCCAGAGATAGTTTCTGACCTCACCAGCTTTCGCTTGGAGTCGGCATGGGGAGGCACCTCGAGATCGGGAAACAACGAGGACCAGGAAGAAGAACCAAAAAACAACCGGGTGCAGAGAAAGAGCTCCTTCGGTCCTTTCTCCCAGGTAATCACTTGATAAATGAATTTTCACTTTATTTATGCATTTGGTTCCACTCGTATTTCCATAGTGACGTATTCAACCCTGAACTACACCGTCACTATGGGTGTCCTCTCTTGTGTGAAGCGTTTCTTCATCTAATTCCTGCTCAAACTACTTGGTCGAACGTCAGGCCTGGCCAGCCGGTTCGTGAAAGACTTGGACAAGAACGTGGTAACAAGTGTGGCCGTTAAAGAAGAAGAAGTCCTGCTCAGGACCTCAGACTGCGTTGCTGAAACTAATAATAACTAGGCAGGTAATTTTGGCGATAGCCAGCATGAATGCAAACAGTATACCTGTATGAGAAGGGTCATTGCATACCTGGGGTGGTCAAAATGTTCTCCCAACGAGATTTGTCGTAACTTTTTGGCATGCCATGGATTAAAGTGGGTGTCTTGGGAACTTTGTTAAACTCCCCTTGTATATAATGAGTAAATTGAGGTTAGAGATCATCAGGCCATTGGTCAAAGATGGTTTGTTACCCGTGACCTTGCTCCATCAATATACATGACAGGTGAGCCAATTGTTAATACTAGGGCATGCCCGTACGTGGGTGCAATGCCCGTACGTGGGTACGTGGGTACGTGGGTGCGAGTACGGTGACAATCCCCCCCCCCTCTATTTACATGAAATGGTTTGGTCCATGAAATGTTTTGGTCCATTCGCAACGCCAAAGCGAACGGCGAACGGCTTGCGAGTACAGTGACAATCCCCCCCCTCTATTTACATGAAATGGTTTGGTCCATTCGCAACGACCACAGAACCCCCCCCCCCCCCCCCCCTCTATTTACATGAAATGGTTTGGTCCAAAGCGAACGGCTTGCGGAGTTTGGTAAAGAAATCGCCATAGCGTGCACAAACGCGCAGGAAAGCGAAAGAATCGCTAATTAGTTTTAAAACATAGTTTAACGCCAACATAGTTTGCCAACGTGAAATAAATGAATACGCTCTCAAATGTGCCGTCCGAGGCAGAGTCTGTTCGCCACGTTCGGCACACGCGATAACTCGCTGCTCTCTGATTGGTTGAATCGTTTTTTGGACATAGCTCGGTAAGTACTTGTCCGATTAATATGAAACCTTGAAAAGGCACATCCTCGGGTCCCCAGCAATATACCTGGCAAGTTTAAAGTATATCGGACCCGTGGTTGTCGAGAAACAGCGGTCACAGACAAACATACAAACACACATACAGAGATTAATGGAATTATAGATAGATATGGATTACTTGGATACTATGGAGTACCAGTTCAATGGTAATTCCCTGTGTGTGGCAAAAGGCGACAGGCGGCAGGAAGGGCATCCGGCCATAAAACATTGCTTCAAAAAGGGGACCACGGTGCCCGAAAAGGCCAACTCCTGGTCTGCGGGGAAAAATGGCCTCTAAAGATGGTTCTTCTTCTATCAGTGATCAGAGTGGTAGATACTAAGACGATACAGCTTCCATCATCACCAACTTAAAGTCAGTTTGAAGGGCGACACATTTTATAGTGTGATGCGTTACCTGTGAAGCATCAGTGCCAAAGTTTGTAGTTTGGTCATGAATCGAAGCTCGAGGTAAGTGCGGTACGTATGCACCATCTTGTGAGACAGTTTGCACTGATTGATTGCAGTCAAGTCAGCTGTACTAACAATAGTAAGGGAAACATATGAAAATCTGTTAACTAAATTGTTACCAAAAAATTTCTTCACCAATATGTTTGTAAAGGTGTGTAATAACATGTGTTAAAATGTTGAAGGTCAACTCCCGTGGGAAACCCAGAAAAAAAGCTGTTGAATTCGGGTACCGAAAAATTATTTTCGAGAATTTTTATTTTTTTAAATCGGCCCTTAAGTAACTTATGAGGGGTCAAATAAGGGTTTTCCATGATTCTGAGTTGATTGTTAACATTTATATTTCACCACAGACACTCCTTTGTGGAAAAATAATTTCTAAATATATCTCATTTTCTACTTTGCAGGACATGGAGTCTAGCAATATGGATGAAGACGTTACTCCACCTGTGCTCAATTGCTTCATCTGTGCACGCTCGGATACACCAGCTGAAAGGCTCATACAGGCAACTCCAAAGGGATACTCAACTTTATTGAAACAAGCAGAAACTGTCGAAAATGTTACTGTTGTGGAACGTATGAAGGAGGCTCAAAAGGAAGGAAAACTGAGGTACCACCAGAAGTGTAAAAATGATCTGTACAACAACTTTGTTGCAACCACCAAGAAGTCAGCTCAAGCATCAAAGGCAGAGAAAGAGTCATCAAAGTTGAAGAGAAGACGCACTACTTGTGAGTTCAGTTCATCAACTGGCTGCAGTTCTAGAAGATCACAGTCAGTTGACATCCTGTATAAGGATGTATGCATTCTTTGCAACCAACCAGCCCAGCTCTACAAAAATAATCCAGCACAAGCTAGAAAGAAATACAGAGTGCCAGATAATTTGACTGCAGATACACTGAAGGCAAGCTTGCTGAAGACAGCACGGAGTCGCGGGGATGACTGGGGCACTGAAGTCACTGGACGCCTGGAAGGGATCAACGACTTGGTAGCAGAAGAAACACTGTACCATTTGCGATGCAAACTTATGTTTGCGAGAGGTGACAGTTTGTCCAAGACTGATGAGGAAGGAAAAAGGAAGAGAGGACAGCGGAGTATTGATGAGGAGCGAGAGGCAGTTTTTATTGAATTCTGCGAATGGTTAGACTCAGAATTAGAGCATGGGGTAATGAACATGGACCAAGTCCATGAAAAGCTGCAGGAGTTTGATCAGTCACCAGAGAAGAGCCTTTCTTATTCAAAGCATTGGCTAAAGATAAAACTTCTAGAGAAATACGAAGACACCTTGTATTTCACAACACAGGAAAGAAGGGCAGATGTACTCTGTCTCAAAGATGGCACCGACAATATTCTGCGAGAGCATCATGCTAATCTTGACCATGGAGATGAGAAGACTCAGATCATAAAGACGGCACTCAAGTCCATATCCAATGATATTGCCTTGATTGATTTAGGTCCAAAGTCATACCCCACCACACACAGTATGACTGACATCGATAGTCAGCTGACACTTGTTCCTGCAAGCCTTCAGATGTTCTTGAGACCGATTGTCAAGACAGACGAAAGAGTTGCCGTTTGGGGGCAGAATTTTATTAAGGCCTGTCGACCTCGGTCTGGAGTATTGCCACACCAAATGGGGCTTGCCATACAACTTGATCATAGATTTGGGTCAAAATGGATGCTCAACAAGTTCCACCGGCTGGGATACACTGAGTCTTACACGGAGACACAAAACTACAAATACTGCTTCCTTAATAGTAGGAGTGGAGATGATGTTCCAGATACTTCTGGCACTCTTGACACCATTGTGGAGGAAACCGATGAACAGATCAATGATGAGGTTGCGGTTGATGCTGCGCTTGAGGATCAATCAGTGATGACAGCCAAAGTGCCAGCCAGTGAAAGTGAATTGTCAAGTAATGATCAGGTGGTCTTTATGGAGGTTGGGGAAACAAACAATGCAGTCACTCAGTTTGTTGGAGACAATATAGATTTAAACATTGTCTCTATTCACGGAAACACTCCCTTTCACTCAATGGGTTGGATCGAAGTCACCTCTCCGGCACCACCTTTGCCAGATCCACAGACAACAGCAGCTTTCCCCCGGGTGAAGTTGAAGGCACTCGACAAAGCTAAGATCCTGAGAGGAACTGAAGTAAAGATTATTCCATTTACGAACAGGAAACAGATAGGAACGAACGCGATCATGTTTCTCCCCCTCGCTGAGCTTTCCTCCTCCCTGGCTCATGATCAGCCACTCCTCACTCCAGGTGACACACTCTGGGCAGCGGGGTGGGTGCACAACATTCACTCCGTGCCTACCTGCAGACCCGGGACTGGATCCTTCTACAGAGCATGTCTCTGAACCCCAGTGACTATGGATGGACAATAGGTGTGCACGGGTATGAGCCAGTTCCAACACTGGACCCCACGGCTCCTGAGGAGCTATTGCAGTTCACGAGCTGTAATTGTCATGGAGATTGCAGCAACCGGCGATGCAGCTGCAAGAAGAATGGGGTCACGTGCATCTCGGCCTGTGGAGTCTGTAATGGCATTACATGCAGAAACTGCAGTCATGATGTTGTTGAGTCTGAAGAAGACATAGACAATGACTGTTGAAACTTCTGACATTGTGAATGAGAAATAACTCTTGAGTATTATATATGTATGTGAAATAAAAGCTACTTTGTGTGTAAATGTAAAAGTGAAAATATAAATGTTAACAATCAACTCAGAATCATGAAAAACCCTTATTTGACCCCTCATAAGTTACTTAAGGGCCGATTCAAAAAAAAAAAAAAAATTCTCGAAAATAATTTTTCGGTACCCGAATTCAACAGCTTTTTTTCTGGGTTTCCCACGGGAGTTGAACTTCAACATTTTAACACATGTTATTGCACACCTTTACAAACATATTGGTGAAGAAATTTTTTGGTAACAGTTTAGTTAACAGATTTGTGAAATATCTCATAAAATGCCCTTACTACAACCAAGAACAATCGCAACATTTTTCTACTAATTGTATAAAACTGGGAATTCCATGTCGATGAATGGACAGTCCCGTGTTTCAATGTGTGTTTATTTTCAGCATTTCATTTTTCTGTATTTACTTTTATTTTGGCATCGTGACAATGCTGATATGAAGCCGTTGCGATGGTACTGTGTGTGCGCCCTTCACAGATATTGCAAGTCGAGGTCCATTGTCGGCTCATGGACGACGCAGGTAATGCTTCCTTCAGCTTGGCATTACTAACTTGTTTTTTTTATTAACCCGACGGCATACGAACACTGGTGGCTTCTCTGAAAATTATTTAGGTTAAAAAAAAAGAGCAAAGGAGTGGAAGTTCTGGAATCTTTCGCTGCATTTTGAAAACGGAATATAATTGGCGAAGAAAGTCAGGATGTGGTATCCTCTCATTGTGCCATCTTTGGTGGCCAATTATCCTGGAAATTCATCGGAGTCAAGCAGACGGGATAGCTGCCTTAACATCCTACCCAGTGGGCTTTGCACTTATTGATGCAATGCCCCACGTGAAGCACCAGGGAGGCAGTTTATAGTTGGGTCCAGAATCCAATGGTCAAAGGTAACCTCGCCAAGTTCCAAATTCCTGCTGTAACCGTGCATCCACGGGTTTGTTTTGCTGCTCACCAAGAGCAATGCATGCTTGACCCAAGAGTCCGTTAAGATTGAATTTTCCCTTGCAGTTGCTCACAACTCAATCTTTTAGCATTTGATTGCAGAGCCACATTCCTAATATCTTTGAAATTCATATCAAAGCATGTTGATATTTACTTGTACCTTGTCCTGCGTATAACATATGCACAGATTCCTCCACGAGGCTTCATTTGTCACTGGTTTGATTCCAAATTTTGACTTTGTTTTATTTTTTACCCAAAACATTGCTTCATGAAAAACTACCCTGTGTGAGTAGATGTTTAGGTTGTCTGTCAGTCTGTTGAAGGTAATGCCTCCATTATACGAACACCATGACAGGGCAGGCAAGAGGGCTAAGAAGCAGCAAGCAAAACACACTCATTCAGGACAAGGTGTTGGTGTGAGCATTGGAAATTCAGCCAAGGATGAAGATGAAGATGAAGATGAAGATGAGGATGAGGATGAAGATGAGGATGAAGATGGTGAGTGTATTTGGTGGTGGTGGTTTTTATTTTTATTTTTTTTATTTCAGAAAATGTGTTTGAATAAGTTCAAGGCACAGCTAAAAGCCCATTGGGCATGTTGGCCTGTGACATGATGACAACTTACCTACCTGCAGGTATATGCTGTTTATTGTAAAATAATCCCCAGCAGGGAACCTTTCCAGGGTATTGGTGCACAGTGGTTGACTATTTTTGAAATATGGCAGGGAATCTTTAACATTCGCAACTTAATGTTGGAGGCATATCTGATTTTGAATCCCAGAAGCATTGCCCCCCCCCCCCCTTCCCTTTTCGTGGCACTGTACCAGAAAGGCAGTCATGGCTTGAATTTTGGCTGTTGCAAAGTGTAGTAAAAGTTGAAGGAGTTTTTCACATGTCTGTCTTTAATCTTTCTTCTTCCTTCTTCAATCCATTCTCGTCGGTTCTGCTCATTTATTTACTCAAAAACAACTTCTTATCCCTTCATTGGGTCATCGTTTCCCTTCTATCTTCTGCCACTTGTATACTGGTGTATATGAGATCGTAGTCATGTTGAGTCTCCTTGCACAAGCTCTGGTAAATTTTTTGCTGTTCGTCCATTCATCCCCTTCCTCCTCTGACCCCTTCCCATTTCTCACACCATGCTCGCGCTATCTCTGGATGGAAGCCCGTTTAAAAAACCCATCCTACAGGTACAGCGGAGCCTTCAGAAAGCATTCATTAACCTTACTTTTCACCCCAGCTCCAACATGTGTGCCTGCATTTCCATTTTTTAGGATCCTGAAACAGAAACCGTCTTTCAATAAATGTCGACTCGTGGGTTCACCATCTCCTCTCAACTCCCACCTTCTCCTGCCTTTTTTGATCTTGCCCATGCCCCCAGCCATGCCCGCCCACACCCCACACCCCACCCCCTCTCAACAACTCAGCATCCAATCACCTCCCCCTGCATGACTCAACTTAGGGTTTGCCATTTTTGTTGGATAAATGATGCTTTTTGAAGATGGACAATTACGTTTATTACAAAAAACAACTCTGTGTTAGACACTAAGCCACTGTCGGCAAATACATCGTGGCTCGAAGAATATATTGAGTTAGGTTTGTCATTTGAAACTTGCCTTAAAAGGATGGGCTTCTCCTTTCTTCCGACCAAAGCTGTACATGCATGCTTCATACATGCTTCTATTTTTATTTTGAATTTTGGGAGGGTAAGCAAGGGAATCGTGGTTTAGTGCTAGAATTTGAGAAGACCAAAACGAGGATTTGGGACCTTCAATAACTAATGTTCGAGGAAATGATTGTGACTCTTTTTTGACATCTGCAGGAGAAGGAGAATGGAGTTTTAAGAAAGATCTTAAAGGCTACAGTGATGAAAATGCAGCCTGGTTGAAACCGAGCAAGAGGAAACGTGACGACGAGGATCATGAGGATGAAGAAGAGGAGGTATACAAATTCTGTTATTTTAAAGACAAACATTCTGACTAACTTTTCATTGGGAGTCAATCAATAAGCTGTGGTCCAAACAATTTGTGCTAAACTGCCCTGTTTCACTCAAATCAAAAGGTTGAGCGTGGATTTCATTCTGAAACGCAACTGTCATCAGCTACCTGCAGTATTATTCAGCCTACATTGGTTTGAGAAGCCTTTTTGGGCAATACCAACTCACTTTTTGGGAAGGTACCAGTAACCAATCCATGGTATATATATTTTTTCCCTGCTAACAATCTCTTTTGATGAATGCTTTTTAGATAAGACGGTTAACAAAACCAAACATTGGAACAAAAGCTAGGCATGTAAACTTTGGCTCCAAGACCAAAATCCATGGTCAAACTAATATACATGCACTTTGGCTTTAAGATCAGGCCTAATGAGCTGACACACAGAACATATAATAAAGGGAGCAGGTGACAAAAGGGGTGAGAGAGGGAAGCACAACAGTAGGGAACAGGGACATCCACAGATCTGTGGAAGAGAGGGGGCTGGTGTGGGGTACATGGGACAATCATGAAGATGAACATGAAAGATGAACATGAATCAATTTCTTGCTCCTTTTATATTTTACTTTTTTGTATACAGAATCGAGGCTCGTGTAAGAGCTGACACATTGAACATGAAAACATGCACAGACACATAAAACATACAATGAAGGGAGCGGGAGACAAGAGAGAAAGAGAGAGGGAAGCACAAAAGCACAACAACAGAAGAGAACAGGGACGTCGGTAGATCTGTGGAAGGGGGAGGGCTGTGGAGGAGGGAGGGGTACACGGTATAAAGCAAATTAACACTACGCGGAATTTCCAGAAAAAAGTTGGGGATTGAAAGAGGCGGGTTTGGGGTGTTTTAACGGGGGTAGAAAAGCTCAAGGTTTTGGATGGGGAAAGATAAGAGATGGTGATGAACAGCTGTTTTAATGACCTGGAGGGAGAGTGGGATTGAAGAGAGTGAGGGAGTTTGTTCCAGAGGTGGGAGAAAAGAGGCATGAAGGAGTTAAGGTGAGCAGAGAGGTTTGATTTTGTCAGTTTAACCATAAGAGGGTTGCTGGCAGATCTTGTGCGTCCTGCAGGAATATTTGGGGGACAGAGCTGGGGGAGCTAGGCCGGAGAGGAGTCGGTGGAAGACAAGAATGACCACCAACCTTCCTGTGGTGAGAGAGAGGCCCTCAGAATCAGCTTAATTGCGAGAGATACCAATGATTCTGAATGCTTTGGTTTCAACCGTGTGAAGCTGAGCTAGGTGTGAGACAGGAGCACCAGCCCAGAGGGGAGAGCAGTATTCCATTGAGCTCTGGATGAAAGCTTTGAATGTGGTGAGGACCTTGCATGACGGAGGATGCCCAGACGGCGACTGGCTTTGGAGGCCAGCTTGGAAATGTGCTTCTGGTATTATCGAGGCTCTTTCAAAGATCTTCTAGATTCCGAGTGTCCATGTGAGGGTTGGGAGGAGAAGGAACACCTTCGGCTTCACCAGCTTGAGCTTGTGATGAACCCATGTTTCCGAGGTTGTTGGTAGTACAGCCGAGACACGCGGGATTCAAAAAGTGGGAGACATGAGCAGTGCATTGTGCATAGTTCACACAACCTCCTCCAATGTGACCCTATTTTTGGCTGACAGTCTTTTCACCGAGCGCCAGAAATTCAAGCTGAGTTGAATTGGTATAGAACCTGGGCCAAAGTACTCTGCGCACTTTGTACGTCACGTTCAGCGAATGTCACCTCCCTCCGCCGTGTATTTATTGTAATAATAAAATTTAAAAAACAGCTTCCGTACACCGACCTTGAGGCTCGGTTTGCAAGCCACCATCTACAATTCCAATGTAAGAGACATAATTGCTCTTCTTTTGGGTCTTCAGAGTCCTACGGGTATTTTGGGTCCTCTGGTTAATTTGGGTCATTTGGGTGCTCAAGCTCTTTTGCATCCTTGGGATCTTGGGTGTTGGGCCCCTTCCAATGGGCTCCTTGTCGAGGATTTAATTCAATCAATATTAGGTCAGCATTAATTGAAGTGGAAATAATTCAGTGTCCTCTCTGTGGTTTTACAAGGAAGCGTTTTTATGCTTGGAGTTGGAAACTGGCTTTTAACAAACAAAGAACATACCAAAAAGTACCGAAGTACCAGGAGTACCAAAAAACATCAAAGGAACATTAAGTACAGAAAATGACAGAACCTAGCCAGAATCTCTCTCACATCCCTTGTGACCAAGTCCCTTATGTAGTGTTTTCCACACCAAGAAGTGTGGTGGGTGAACTTGAAAGTACAGAGGCAGGAGGGTGGAAAGGGGGTGGGGGGTGGGGGGGGCAAGAGACCTTGAGGAGATAATCATTGGTGGCGCCACGTCGTCTGACCCTTGGATGAAACCCAGCCAATGAGAAGACCCCAGTCGGTTACCGAGACAACAAAATTCCTTGAGGGGTGAGATCTCAGGAATTAACTGTAAACGTGTTGTTGTGGAGACTACATGACATCAGAGCCCGACCTTGATGACTCGGACTGGTTGTCGGCCCGACGTGAGACAGAAGGCTAACTAGATTTTTGAATTAAAACCTTGTTCATTCTTAAGCCTGCCCATTATGTGGCATAATACATGATATAAGTTATTTTAATAGTTAATCTATTCATTCAAATTACACGATACATATTTTAATCAATCAGATTAACAGTATGGTAAGGCTTCTGTATAAATAAACTCAACACCAGCTAGCTTTAATGTGTACTAGAATATAAGACCCGTCGCTTCGCTGACAAAAATGCCAATCTTTGCTGTAATCACTACTCGATGGGGGGGGGTGGGGGGTGGAAAGGATTATTGGGAGATCCTGCTCTCCGTGCAGGGATAACCAACATTTGGTGTTGGCATTTGCAGTTTTGACAGGCGTGTCCATGTACCCGTAAAAAAAAGAAAAAAATACTAATTTTGGATCACAAACACTCACGGGGGTTACCTGAATCCACCGTAGTTTGATTTTTTTGAAATCCATTAATCCGTTCTCAAGTTATAACACGACAAACAAACAAACAGACAGACAGACACGGCTCCTTTTATAATATCGATTTATCCACACGGGATACAATTCCCATACTTCCAATGGGCAAAGAATAATCCAATCAAAATTCACTTTAAAAGCAAAACACATCTGGTTCTCATTATTGACCCAACGACTCATCCTACCGACAGTGGAATGCAGTTTTTTTTTTAACTGCCTACAAAATTACTTTTACTTGACTTTATCTATACTCAAGTTTGATAAATGGATTTAATAATAAAAACCACCACACCTTCCTGAACCCCAGCATCGACCTGGGTCATAAGAACGTTCAGGTCCTCCTGGTAGAAAGTGCGTCAGAAAGATCTCATATACAATGCCTATAGAAAGTCTACACCCCCTTTAAAAATATTCTCCTTTTGTTGTCTTATAGCCTGGAATTAAATAGACTTTTCACACCTTTATTTACACATCGTAACCCACAACCTCCAAGTGAAAAACAAATTCTACAAATTTCCAAAAATTAATTCAAAATCCAAAGATAGAATATCTTGTTTGGATAAATGTGACCCCCACCGCCCCCGATAAAACCTTCAATGCAGCAGAATTTTTTTTGTAGGCTTCCTCAGATCTGTGCAGCGACACAATCCTGTCTCTGAGCTCTGCAGGCAGTTCCTTCGAACTCATGGCTTTGTTTTTGCTCGGATATGCATTGTCAGCTGTGAGACCTTATATAGACACGTGTGTGCCTTTCCAAATCATGTCCAATCAATTGAATTTACCATGGGTGGACTCCAATCAAGCTGTAGAAACATCTCAAAGATGATAGAGAAATGGGAGGCACCTGGGCTAAATTTCAAGTGTCATAGCAAAGGGTCTGAATACTTATGTAAATGTGATATTTCAGTTTTTTCTTTTTAATAAATTTGCAAAATTTTCTAAAATCCTGTTTTCTCTTTGTCATTATGGGGTATTGAGTGTAGATTGATGAGGGAAAAAATGAATTTAAACGATTTCAGCATAAGACTGCAACATAACAAAATGTGAAAAAAGTGAAGGGATCTGAATACTTTCTGAATGCACTGTATATTGTTAAAAAAGGCCTTCTTCAGGGAACAAGTAATGGGTTAACAACTTACAGCTGTTCTGCAGCAATGTAAGTAAATTAAGCCTTGTAAGTTGATGCAAACAATTCCTACAGGTGTCCCAACCTCTGCTGATTACTTGATTACAAACCCCCTGTCTGTATAAAAGCAGTATTGGAACAGACTGTTATTACACCCTCTGAAGCATTATTTGAACAATATTTCACTGCAGGAAGTAGTATATTGGAAACTGGAGGAAACTCTGACAGGAAGAGGTCTGGCAGACCCAAAGCCACAACAGAATCAGAAGACAAGTTTCTGAGAGTCAACAGCTTGCGTGATAGGTGGCTCACAGGACAACAGCTTCAAGCACAGCTTAACACTGGTCGAAGTAAGCAAGTCTCAGTTTCGCTCTTTCACGAGCCTCGATCTTGTATCCAAAAAAAAAAAAAAAACTGTGAAGAGAAGTCTTTGAGCTGCAGGTTTGACAGGTCGAGTGGCAGTAAGGAAGCCATTGCTAAGATGGCAAAATAAGAAAAAGAGGCTTGCCTGGGCCATGAAGCACTGCCAGTGGACTAATGAAGACTGGAAGAAGGTCTTATGGACCGATGAATCAAAATTTGAAATCTTTGGGTCATCACGCAGGGTTTTTTTACACCATCGAGTAGGCTAAAGGATGGTTCCTCAGTGTGTGACACCAACTTTCAAACATGTAGGAGGAAGCGTGATGGTCTGGGGCTCTTTTGCTGGATCCAGAGTCGGCGACTTGCACCGAGTGACTGACACCCTGAATTAAAAGGGCTACCACAGCATTTTGCAGTGCCATGCAATACCCCCTGGTATACGCCTCGTTGGTCAGGGGTTCATCCTTCAGCAAGATAATGACCCTAAATCCTCCGGGCTATGTCAAAACTACCTTCGAGGAAAAGAACAAGACGGTAGGCTTCAAATCATGGAATGGCCAGCACAGTCTCCAGACTTAAACCCCATCAAGCTGGTTTGGGATGAACTGGACAGAAGGGTGAGAGCAAAGCAACCTACAAGTGCAACACATTTGTGGGAACTTCTGCAACAGTATTGGGAAGAACTTCCCGAACAATATTTGATTTCCATTGTAGGAAGAATGCCACAAGTGTGTTCGGAGGATATATCTGCAAAAGGTGGCTACTTTGCTGAGTCAAAAATTAAATTACATTTTGTTAAAAAAAATGATTCTATGATTTATTTTTTTATCTCCAATTGTTTATTTGTTCGATGCTTAATTTCAGAGTACATTGAGACATTAAACTGCATAAATTTCAATAAAAACTGGAAAAATTGAGGTGTTCTAAAACTTTTGACCGGTCGTGTAGATCGAGACAAACAAATGTGAATACCAATCAAAAAGTTTGAGAGACTGGAAATTGAAAATATGTGACTTATGATGAAAGGGAAACGACTTGTGAATTTATTGTTTAACCAGAGTGACGTGGAGGAAGAAGGTGAGCGTGATGATTATGGATCTCTGGACGACAAGAGCGACAGTAGTGAAGGAGAGGAAGAATTGGGGCCTTCAGATGATGATGTAAGTCATAACGTGTGTGGTATGCGCATGCAAGTAGGTTCTACTCTTACCACTTGAACAGTCGGGATTTATCCTCGTGAGTGAAACTAATTGTTATATATATATGTATAATTATATATATATATGTATAATTATATATATAAATATGTATAATTATAATTTATATATAATTTATAATTTTTTATATATATATATATATATATATATGTATGTATGTATGTATGTATGTATGTATGTATGTATGCATGTATACTAAGTCGAGGCTCGTGTAAGAGCGAACACATGTATCGTATAATAAAGGGAGCAGAAGACAAGAGGGGGAGAGGGAAGCGCACCAACAGTAGGGAACAGGGACATCAGGAGATCTGTGGCAGGGAGAGGCCTGGGGTGGGGAGGCACACAGGATAAACAAGATGGACACCCCATGGACTTTCAGGAAAGAAAACGGAATTTGAAGGAGAGATGGATTTGAGGTGGATTAATGGGGATTGAAAATATCAAGGTTTTAGATGGGGGAAGATATGAGATGGTGGTGAACGGTGATGTTAAATAAAAATTCTCATTGTGTTTTTGCTAATGGTCATGTTTTGTTTTTCTTGTATTTTGTTTCATTTCCTTGTATTCAATCTCATAGTTGTGACGTCATTCTAATGCGTGTCCGCCTGCGCCCTCTTTCACAAATTGCAGTAACATATTGGGTCCAAAACAATTACTTGTTAGGCCTGGATGTCTGGGCAAATCTGATTTACTTGTGATATGTTTAAACTATCCGTTATTAATGATGAGCAGATACCTGCCACGAGAGGTCATACTTTCTCATCTGTGATGAGGAAGGTACAGCGCAACCTCTCATTGATAATATTTCGAAATCGATCGAAAAATCGACATTAAATTTGCTGCTTTACCAATACTTACAATACAATCTGTGAACCAGGTATAATCATCGATGTGACTCGTTCGGGTTTCCAGGTGTAAAAACTTTTCGGGCATGGATTTTATTTTGGGGCAAATAACTGGGGGAGGAGAGGAAGTGGAAAAGTACAAACAGGGCTCAACATTAGCTTTCCTTCCAGCCTGTCCGTGAGACAGGTAGGTTTAAGATTGTACCTGTCCCAGTCGACCATTGCACCTGCCGAACTATTCATGCTACAAGCATGTGGTGCGATACCATCACGTTTTCGCCAGTGTGCGGGGTTAGTCGTGTCTTAAAAATATCCTCTTGGTCACTCTCAATCACTGTGGCTTTACTTGTGAAAGAACAACTACATTTGAGGTCATGATACAGGTAGTGGACAAAAAAAATAGAAAACCTAAGTAAATATGGGACACCAAATATTTTGAAAGCAACGGCTTCCACACAGGTGTGGGCCCATATGGCAATTAAACATGCTTTGGAATATGTATAAAAATGCTGCACAGGCAATTATAGGCACAAAATATAAATGCCTATAATCATGGCTAGCATGGCTGCAAGATGAGACCTCAGTGACTTTGAAAGAGGGGTGATTTATGGGGCACATTTGGCAGGACCTTCGTCCTTCAGTGACAAAAACAGCTCCACTTGCTGATGTTTCACAAGCAACGGTGTCTAAGATGATGTTGGCATGGAACTCCGAGAGAAAGACATCATCAGAAAATGGCAACAGTGGGCAAAAGTGCATTTTCCAGGATCGTGATTTCCGTGCATTAATTTGAAGTGTGAGGCAAAGCAGGTGAGCAACTGCAGATTAATAGACTGTAAATTTCAACCTGGGGCACGAGCAGCCAATTTCATCCAAAACGGTCCGCCGAGAACTCCACAGAGTGTGATACGATAGTCGGGCTGCAGTGCGCAAATTGCTCATCACACCTGGGAATGTACGTTTGTGAGTCCAGTGGTGCAGAGATCACAGGCAATGGACTACCGAGCAGTAGAGAAATGTGATATGATCAGATGAATCATCCTACACCATGTTCTCGCCAAGCGAACAAGTGCATGTTTTGGCGCAAACCTAAAGAATTCTACAATCCTGAGTGCTTGGTTCCAAAAGTGAAGGGTTCTGGTGGATCTGTAAAGTTGTGGATGCATTTTCCTGGCATGGTTAGGGTGCAGTCATTCTCTGAGCAGGCAAGGTCGATGCCAATCGCTACTTAATGGTACCGAGTGACCATCTTCACCCCATGTTGTAGCATTTCTTTCCTGCATGGAGGGGTGTCTTCCAGGATGACAAAGACCCCATCCACAGAGCATGTGTGGTCACCCAATGGTTTGATGAGCATGACACTGATATTATCACGATGTCTTGGCCTTCTCATTCATCAGATCTGAACCCAATCGAGCATTTATCATTTATGGGATATTCTGGAATAACGGCTGAGACAGCATTTTCCACCTCCATCAAACAGGTGTGAGTTGATTTACTTTCTCATTGAAGAATGGCACCACATCCCTCTTGCAGACTTCCAGACGCCAGTGGACTCTATGTCACGATGCATACAGTCACGTGAAAAAGTAAGTACACCCCATGTAAAGTTTTGACCTTTTCCAACATATTTCAACATACAGCTATTTGATCTTCATTTCAACAATATTGATAGATAAAGGTGATATAATATAACAAATATCATGAAACATTTACATTTTGTAGTCCATTGTATAATTTAAATAAACATAAATGCAAATTTCACATGTGGAAAAAGTAAGTCCACCCTTGGCTCTAATAGGTGGTATTGCCCCCTTTGGCAGAAACAACCTCAAGTAGGCGTTTCTTATAACTGTCTACCAGTCTCTGACATCGACTGGGAGAAATTTTTGCCCACTCCATGCAGAATTCTTTCAGCTGTGCGATGTTTGAGGTGTTTCTTGCATGCACAGCTCGTTTTAAATCCCCCCACAACATCTCGATGGGATTTAGATCCGGGCTTTGACTTGGCCATTCCAGAACCCTCCATTTCTTTCTTTTCAGCCATTCCTTGGTGGATTTACTGGTATGTTTAGGGTCATTGTCATGTTGCAAGGTCCACCTTCGGTTGAGCTTCAACTTCCTGACAGATGGCCTCACATTATCCTCAAGCACCCTCTGGTACAATGAAGAATTCATAGTGGATTCTATGATGGTGAGCTGCCCAGGCCCTGATGCAGCAAAGCTGCCCCAAACCATAATATTTCCATCACCATGCTTTACAGTTGGTATCAGGTTCTTTTGGTCAAATGCTGTCTTTGGTTTTCGCCAAACATGTCTTCTGGTACTGTGGCCAAATAGCTCTACCTTTGACTCATCTGTCCAGAGCACATTGCTCCAGAAGTGCTGGTCTTTGCCTTGGTGTTCATTGGCAAACTTTAGTCTTGCCCTGATGTTCTTTCTGGACAGCAAAGGTTTCCTCCTGGCACACCTCCCATGTAGATCAAATTTGTGCAGCCTCTTTCTAATGGTAGACTCGTGCACTTTGACATCAACAGTAGCAAGAGCTACCTGTAGGTCCCGTGATGACATTCTGGGGTTCTTCGAGACTTCTTTCAGCATCTTGCGGTCTGCTCTCAGGCTGAACTTGCTGGAGCGGCCTGGCCTGAACAAGTTGGCAGTTGTTTGGAATCTTCTCCACTTGTAGATGATCTTCTGGACAGTTGAATGATTGATTTCAAATTGTTTGGAGATCTTTTAAAATCCCTTCCCAGACTCGTAGGCATCTATAACCTTCTTTCTGAAGGCCTCAGAGAGCTCTTTTGATCTAGGCATGGTGACGCCACACACTTCAACAACAAAGAGCAAACCAAACTAAATGTCTGAGGTTTAAATAAGACAGGTTCCTCCAAGATCCCCTCTAACGATGTTCTAATCATTTGCACCTGAGCTGGTGCACCTGATTCTAATTTTAGGTGTTTGAAGTAGTGATAAATGTAGGGGTGTACTTACTTTTTCCACATGCGAAATTTGCATTGATGTTTATTTAAATTATACAATGGACTACAAAATGTGAATGTTTCATGATATTTGTTATATTATATCAGCTTTATCTATCAATATTGTTGAAATGAAGATCAAATAGCTGTATGTTGAAATATGTTGAAAAAGTCAAAACTTTACATGGGGTGTACTTACTTTTTCATGTGACTGTACATGCTGTACTGGCCTCACAATAGTGGCCCAACGCCCGTTAAGTGACTTTGCATTGGTGCTTCCATTGATTGTTGGTGTTTCCACTACCTGTATGCTGTTAATTAAACTTCCGGGTTGTAAAATTGACCTGTCGATCGGACAGCTTTATTGAGATTTTCACTTGTCCGACAGACCAAATTTCCTGTCCTGGGCTGTCAGACAACCGTTAATGTTGATCCCTGTAAAAACGTTGATCATGCCCTTTTATTATCCGCAGAATTATCCTGACATGATGCATAACCAAGGGCTTTGGATAGGAATTGGTAAATGTCGAAAATTACTGACTTGATTTGTTATTTTCTACATGTATATTTATTTATATTCTGAATGTACACAGCTCCTCCCCATTGAAAAGGCCGAGAAAAGGGAGAAGCTCAAAAGGGCTGCAAGGTATGTGTTTTACCCTTTGCCCTGCAATCAACCACAACACAGGAGTCGTCTTTATCTCATGATGTTGGTGTCACTGTTGATTTTTTTCGAAACCTCTTCCCTTCAGGAAACAGCAACGGCAAGAGGAAGAGCAAGATGGAATCCAGATTAACATCAGTGAGGATGAAAAGTTTGTCTTCCCGAGTGGCCAGGAGATTGAGAAAGAGGATATCCTTTTGTCTCTGATTAGCCCTGCGTTCACAGTGTGCTTGATAACCATGGTGGTTTGTTTGTGAGGTGTAAGAGGTGTATCCAAAGGTAGAAACTATTTTTGGAGACAAATTATATCCAAAGCTTGTGTTTCGTTCTTGCTGTGGAGAAAGTATGTTCATTTTTCCATTTTTATCTTCTCACTTCGGTACCTCCCCTGGTGGCTTGGAAGTACGTACACTCGCTTCAAAGCTGTCTAGCTTTGGTTTGAATCTTGGCTTAGCTATAAAGTACCATTGTGTGGGTCATGTCACGTCTTTCTGTAACATTAGGCGACATTTTACGCGAAATATCAAGTTCCTAACTGATATCGTTTTTAGTGTATGGGAATTATTTAGGGTTCTCGAATGAAAAGATCAACCTGCAATTCTGACATAAAATAGGCACGACGATTCTCCTGAAGAAATATCCTCAATGGAATGTTGTGCATTGTAGTTTTGTCTACCTGCTGTAAACTTTGGTTGCAACCAAATACCTCCTTAACACCTTTGCACCAGTCCAGCCCCCAGACCTGCAAGTCGTACAACAGAGGATTCATGATAACGTAGCTGTTCTTGCAAACTTCAACACACGCAAGGAGGAAGGACGGTGGGTTGATGCATCACAGTATATTCTTCACACTATGTTGTTTCTTCCATCGTTTCTTGTTTCGATACGAGGTGCTCATGTTGAATATGAATGAACTATTTCCAAAAGGGTGACAAACTGTTTTCCCATTCTTTTTTATTTGCATCTATGTAGAGTTTTACTGGCATGGGAATTGCATTCCTTCATCAATTTTTAACATGTACAAACTCACTCTTTTATTTACTGTTCTTGATTTCTATATGTAGGAGTAGACAAGACTATTTAGAACTCCTTCAGCATGACCTCAGCCTGTACTACAGTTATAATGACTACCTCATCGTTCGTCTCATGGACATCTTCCCACTGGGAGAGGTATGGAGGACCATTTTGTATCTTTACCATATGACATACTTTGATCGATAAGCCTTAGACTTGACTACCTCGATGAAAGTTGCAAAACTTGGCTAATGTGCTATCGTGTGTCCATCTGAGCTAATTCATCATTGTAAAATGGAACGAGATATTATAAAGTTTACAAAATATTTAAACATTTAAACCTTGATCTTTTCTACCCGTGTTAATTCACCCCAGATCCACTTTTCTGAAATACCGACTTCTTTCCTGGAAGCCCTAGCAGTGTCCATGTGTGTGTTTTTTTTTTGTTTTTTTTTTTACCTCTCCCACCCCCCACACTCCTTCTCACGCCTCCTCCCCCAAGCCCTCTATCTCCCACAGATCTCCCGATGTACTTGTGTGCTTCCACTTCTCTCCCCATCTTGTCTCCCGCTCCCTTTATTTCGTCTTATGTGTCCTTTTGTTTTTGTCCTTAATGTTAGCTCTTATACGAGCCTCGATCTTGGATACAAAAAAAAAAAAACCATCGCTGATGTGTACGAGCATTATTTTACATTATATATACTCGCAACGGTACCCGCCCTATGGGCGGGGCTTCAATTGGGAGGCCCAAATGAAAAGCCAAAATATCAGAAATTGAAGGCTTTTTTTATTTTAAATGATTTATATAAACATCCGTTAAATCATATCACACGCAAATCATCAAAATCTAAACAGTATTTGTAGAATTTCAATAAAAGCCACATCACTGTTCATATCGGTAAATATTATTCCATCGTGTTTGGAAAATATTGCCTCACTGAAGTAGGAAACCAACTATTTTTGAGGTCAAAAGGTCAAAGGTCAACTGAAGGTCAACCTTCCAACCATCATTTTTCATGTGAAAATCGTCAGTTTTCTTCCTATTGACCCAAGCTTTGATCAAGATTGTCAATTTTAATCTTGATGAAATGGACAATTTGCTGTATCAATGGAATTTTTTTTTCTTGTGGAGGGGTCGGGGGGAGGGGTGGGGGGGGGGGGGCGGATTTTACAAGTGTCGTACTCCGCATGACGTCTTCTTGTTTATTTTCTTTCTCATCTGGGAATTAAATATCTCGGGGACCTTTTGAGCTAGGAAGCTAATATTTGGACACGACAGTGACCATGTGATTTGGCTATAAAGGATATTTTTTATTTATTGATTGATCAATTAATCGATTTATTATCTATTGATTAATGAATGAATTATTTAATTATTTTGATAAATGAATTATTTATTTTTCAAAAAGTTACAGCTTCGGATGAAACTGGTGGTTGAGCTATGCTTTAGCCAATTGATTAAGAAATTATTTCACGGTTACTATTTATTGATTTTAATTATGCAATTGATTAAATCAATTATTGTACACCTCTCCCTCCCAATGTGTACCCTGGATGAGAATAGGTACGCCGTATCCCTGCGTGTCGTAAGAGGCGACTAAGAGGGTTGGCGTCAGGAAGGGCATCCGGCCATAAAAACATTGCCTCAAAAAGAGAACCATGACAATTACAACTACATGTGGGCAGGGTACAGCCCGAAGTGGAGATCGGTTTCTGAGGTTTGGAACATGGAATGTAGGGACAACGACAGGGAGATCAGGAGAAGTGGTGGAAGTATTGGTCAGAAGAAGAGTGGACATATGTTGTGTGCAAGAGACGAGATGGAAGGGAAGTGGTGTGAGAATGGTGAAGGGTAGGCAGGGACAGAAATACAAGTTTGTGTGGCAAGGGTGCCCGGAGGGCGTGAATGGTGTTGGTGTCCTGTTTTCTGAGGAGTTTACTAGAGTGAGTGAAAGGTTGATGATGGTGAAAATGATGATTGGAAAGCTCTTGGTGAACGTCATCTCGGGATATGCTCCGCAGGTTGGTCGAAGCGATGAAGAGAAGGACAAGTTTCTGGTGTGCGATAGAGAAGCTGATGGAAAACGGGAAAAATGAGGAAGTTGTTGTGGTAGGAGGAGACCTAAATGGACATGTGGGAAGGAGTATGGATGGTTTTGACGGAGTTCATGGGGGGTTACGGATATGGTGTGAGAAATGGAGAAGGTCAAAGGATTTTGGAGTTTGCTGATAGAGCTGATTTGTTGATTTGTAATACTCAGTTCCAGAAAGAGGATAATAAGCTTGTTACATACACGTCAGGTGGGTCGACGACAACCGTGGACTACCTGATGGTGCGTAGGCGAGATAGGGGGCACCTCCGGGACACAAAGGTGATCCCGGGGGAGGAGGCTGCTTCACAGCACCACTTGGTTGTCTGCGACGTAAGGGTGAAAGGTGCGAGGAGAGCTCGGCGGGTGAAGTACCAACCGAGAATGAAGGTGTGGAGGTTGAAAGAGGTGACAGTAAGGGAGGCATTAAAAGAGAGGCTGAGTAGGGTCGAGGATGATGTGGTTGAGCTTGAAAGTGGTTGGATGTCAATGAAAGCTAGTCTGTTGGGAGCCGTTGGTGAGGTATGTGGATGGACAAAAGGACCACCGTGGCACTCGGAAACATGGTGGTGGGATGATGAAGTTGGAAAGAGGAAGAAGTTCAAGGAGTGGCAGAAGGCGAAGGGTACGGGAGCAGAAACAGCAGAGCATGAAAGTTATAAGGCAGCCAGGAAGGCTGCAAAGAAAGAGGTAGCAAAGGCGCAGGAGGCATGTAGGAAAATGTTCGGAGAACGCTTGGATTCGGAAGAGGGTCAGAAAGCAGTATTCAGGATTGCAAAGCAGATAGCGAAAGAGAGGTGTGATGTGATGGGGGTGAGTTGCTTGAAGGATGAAGTGGGACAAATCGTTGTCGACCCAGATGGAATTAAAGGAAGACGGAAAAGATATATGGAAATACTGTTGAATACAGAGAATGAATGGGATGGCAACATAGAGAGTAACCCAGTTTTAGGACCGGCAGAGAAGATAACTGAGAAGGAAGTTGAGGAAGCAATAAAAGCAATGAAGGGTAGAAAAGCGGGAGGGCCGACGGGAGTTGTGGGAGATATGTTGAAGGCAGCAGGTAGTTGGGGTGTGAAGAGAATGACAGAGATCTGTAATCTGGTGGTGAAAGAAGGCCGCATTCCAGTGGGTTGGGAACTGAGTACCCTCGTCCCTCTATACAAGGGGAAAGGTGACCCTCTGGAGTGTGGCTCGTACCGAGCGATAAAGTTATTGGAGCATGGAATGAAGGTATTGGAAAGGGTGTTGGAGAGGAAGAAAGTGAAGATCGACGAAATGCAGTTTGGATTCATGCCAGGAAGAGGAACGACAGACGCGCTTTTCATTGTGAGGCAGTTGCAGGAGAAGTACATGGAGAAGAGGAAGAAGTTGTTTCTTGGGTTTGTTGATCTGGAGAAAGCATTCGATCGGGTTCCACGCAAAGTATTGACATGGGCATTGAGGAAGTTAGGAGTGGAGGAATGGTTGATCAGACTAGTGATGGCAATGTACAAAAGAGCGCGCACAGCTGTAAGGACGAAGGACGGGAACAGTGGTGAGTTTGAGGTGAAGGTGGGAGTGCATCAGGGGTCGGTACTAAGTCCACTACTATTTGTAGCTGTGATGGAGGTGCTGGCTCAGAACGTAAAGGAGGGTTTACCGTGGGAGTTGTTGTATGCAGATGATCTGGTGTTGATTGCGGAAAGTATGGATGGACTGAAGGAAAAGATGAACACGTGGAAGGAATGTATGGAGACAAAAGGTCTGAAGGTGAATATCGGAAAGACGAAGGTGATGGCAAGTGGTAAAGCATGTGGTGAGGTGGAAAGAACTGGGAAGTGGCCCTGTGCTGTGTGTAGGAAGGGTGTCGGAGTGAACTCCATTCAGTGTACAATGTGCGCTGAGTGGGTTCATCAAAAATGTAGTGGTCTGAGAGGGTCATTAACCAGTGTGGCAGCTACATTCAAATGTAAGGTGTGCACAGAGGGAGCTGCAGATGGAGGAAATGTTGAGTTGGATCTTGGAGACGGCGTGAAGCTGGGAGGTGTGAAAACATTTTGCTACCTCGGAGACATGTTGAATGGAGAAGGTGGATCAGACTCGGCAACGGTTGCTCGAGTGAGATGTGCATGGAAGAAGTTTCGGGAATTGAGTGGCGTGCTGATGATGAGGGGAGTGTCGTTGAAGCTGAAGGGAAAGGTGTATGCTGCATGTGTGAGAAGTGTTATGATTTATGGGAGCGAGACATGGGTAATGAACGTAGAGCAGCAACGAAGGTTGGAAAGGGTGGAAATGCGAATGGTTCGACGGATGTGCGGAGTATCGTTGAGAGAGAGGAAGACAAATGATGAATTGCGAAAGATGATGGGAATAGAGCCTGTGATTGATGCTGTGAAGAGGAACAGGTTGAGATGGTTTGGTCATGTGTTGAGGAAGGATGAAAGTGACTGGTTGAGAAGAGTGATGGAAATCAATGTAGAAGGAAGTAGAAGACGGGGAAGACTGAGAAAGACTTGGCTAAAGATGGTGGAAGAAGAAATGCGGGCAAGGGGGTTAACAAGGAGAGATGCAGAAAATAGGGCAAAATGGAGAAGATTGTCATGGGGACCGCAAGGCTAACCCCCGCTCTAGCAGGGAAAATGGCCTTTAAAATGTTTTTTTTTCTTCTTTTTCTCCCTCCCAATACAGTCTCTATGAGCTGCACAGCGGTATCTCCGGGTGCCATAGGCGCCCCGGTAATGCCGCGCTGGAGGATATTTATTTATTTGGCATGGGGGCGGTGTACTTTGAATGTATCTGTACTTGTTGTTTTTCTTTTGTTGCTTTCCTTTAAATCTTCCACGAAGAGTCTATTTTGCACAAAATGAAAAATAATTGCGCAAATACAGTACTAGCCCATTTTGGTCTCCTCGTTTTACCTCGTTTCACAAATACGTTATCACGTCGTTAATACCACGAGCCGATTTGTGTCGCCTCAACTCACACGTAGCATCACTTTAAAAGGCATACCTTTTATTACCTCCGCTACCGAGGGTGGACGGGGGTAATGTTTTCACCCCTGTCTGTCTGTTTGTCTGTTTGTGAACAGGATGTCTGTGATGCCCTGCAGCCTTCCGTGATCTCGGCGAAATGTTTTGCATGAGGAAGGAATGTATTTGAGATGTTAATGCTCATGCTCTAATCGAAGTTTTGTTTGAAATGTCCTTATTGAAGTCACGAGGGAAATCTGCAATGTTCCAAACCACAGTTGTCTCAGTGTCGGACCACTCGTGGAACTCTTGCAAAGACGACGCTTGCCTTCTGGCTGGATATGTCCCTATTTGAGTGGTTTATTAAAGGAATAAACTTGGGAATGGAATAATAAACCATATTATTTGTTTCATACCAACTGTTTATGTTTCATGAACTGTACATCTGTTTGAAGAGAGTCAAAGCAGACAAAATGGAGTCGGTGGCCAGTTAATCGCTTGTGAGTTCTAGTTATTTCCTTTCCCAGTTTTTGGTTCAAACATGTTTTTGAGATCGAGTTGTGCCACACAGTTTACTGTTGAGCTTGTTTCTAGAACAGTGACACTCAGGAGGGGACAACCTGTCATGCAAGTGAGGTATGCGTAGGTGCCTTGTCGACGCTGTAATTGTGATGACAAACATTTGGTTCTATTGTTGCAGGCTGCACTGACCGTCACACTATCAGATTGCTGTGATTAGTACCACGCAACTGCTAACTGCTCACTTGTTCGCTGGATAGCACGAACAAGAAATGAAATGTTTCTTGTGTTTTGTTTTGTAATGCCGTAAGCCCGTAACCTCATGTTCAGCATTTTGCTTTTATATTATGAATTGTTCAAGCGAATGCTTGTTCACCTGCAAGGTCTTGTGACATATTACAATTGCAGCATGTTAAAACTGACTTGGATCTAATTCAGAAGTTCATCATTTACATTATTGAAAACAAGAACGAAATACAACCTCATGCATCTTTAAGAACATTGATGTAATGCACATTGACTTCAGTATAGGTACTCTATTGGGTTGAATGACGCTTGACCTTAAAATAAAACGTATACCGTGTCGAGGCTCATGGAGGAGCTAGAACACAGATTGGATCAGGATGTAACAGAACAAAAAGAACAGTAGAAACAGAGGAGGTACATCAACATCAGGGTTGAGGGACAAAATAGAGGGAGACTTGGAGAAGTAAGGGATGTGGGGAAGAATGAGGGTGAGGGGAGGACACGGGGTGAACAAGATGGCCGCAGCTGCAAACTCGATCACAGAAGTGGACGGAAAAATTGAAAACTCGGAAGGAGGTCATCTTGTGGAGGATTAATGGGAATAGAAAAGATCGGTGTTGTGGATGTGGCATGATCTGAGATGGTGGTGAACATCTATCTTTAAGCCCTGGAGGGAAGAATAAGATTGAAGAGGCCAAGGAAGTTGATTCCACAAGCGGGAAGAAAGAGGAACAAATGAGTGTAGGTGAGCAGTGAGTCTGAATTTTGGGGGTTACTGGCAGATCACTTGCACCACGCAGACACCTGAGAAGGACAGAGCACGGAGAAAGCAGACGGTGCAAACCAGAAAGGAGGTGGTAGAAGATGGAGAGACCACTGACCTGTCTATGGTATGAAAGTGATAGACCCATGAACTCGGCTTCATCACAGGAGATTCCAATGGTTTTGAAGGCCTTGGTTTCCATGGCATCAAGCTGAGCAAGGTAGGTGTGAAGCAGGAGTACCAGTCCAGAGGGGAGAGCAGTATTCCATCAAGCTGCGGACGAAATCTTGTAAGTAGATAACAGTCCAGGTGTGCCAATAATTTTATGAAACTTGTGATTGATGTATACACCAAACTATAACATTGGTTCTTTAGAATATAAATTTGTTTCTTGCTGGAAACCTTGGCATGCTTCTAATTCCCATCTGAGCATTTTGCTCATGATTTTGAGATCCCATGTTAAAATCCTATATAGTGTGCTAATTATTACTAATGCAAGCCTGGTGTTGGCCTAAAGGTTAAGGTGGTTGGCTTGAGGTCTCAGGGTCCTGAGTTCTTGCCCCTATCGTGCCGTTGAATTAACACCAGGTGGGTTGACTCAGTCAGTCATATTTTCAAGGTTGGCAAAATGAGGTGGAAGAATTAGCCATTCGATTATCCTGTGTCGGAGTGGCAACCCATCCTGGATTGTGCCCATTAGCCTAAGAAACTGATTTGGCAGCCCCTATACATCTGAAGATGCAAAAGGAGTGGTCTTCTTCATCTATCTATAATTCCAGCAATCTCTGTGTGTCTGTGTGTCTGTGTGTCTGTGACCGCTGTTTCTCGACAACCACGGGTCCGATATACTTTAAACTTGCCAGGTATATTGCTGGGGACCCGAGGATGTGCCTTTTCAAGGTTTTAAATTAATCGGACAAGTACTTACCGAGCTATGTCCAAAAAACGCTTCAACCAATCAGAGAGCAGCGAGCTATCACGTGTGCCGAACGTGGCGATCAGACTCTACCTCGGACGGCACATTTGAGAGCGTATTCATTTATTTCACGTTGGAAAACTATGTTGCCGTTAAACTATGTTTTAAAACGAATTCAAACTGCGATTAAATTAAAACGATTCATCGTAACTGCGACGATTTGCGAACTTCCGGACAGTGAAGACTTCACTTCCGGCAGCCAATCACAGAACGCTTTGTTGCGTAGGCGTGGCCGATCACGATGTGAGAACGAGCGGAGCTGAGCGCGTTACGAGCTGACCGCCATTACGTTACGGTTCGTAATTCGATTTCTTCCGGAGAAAATAATAATTTCTCGATTTCATATGCGCATTATTTCTCCCAATTCAGTCAGAGCGAAGGGCGGAAGCGAAGAGCGTTGTTTTTTTTGTTTACGGGCGTACGGGCGGGGTAGAGCGTACGGGTAGCGTTTTTTTTTTTTTTGGCAAGGAACGGGCACCCACGTACGGGCAATGCCCTAGTCTTACTAATGTCCTTATAATTAATACAAAAGTATTTTGTTAAGCTTGAATTTAGGTTGTGATGTTATTGTGGTCTTGTGTTGATTCTTTGTTTATTTGCAGCTGGTGGAATTCCTCGAAGCGAATGAGGTGCAGAGGCCCATAACAATCCGAACAAACACCCTCAAAACCCGGCGCCGAGACCTGGCACAGGTAAGAACACCGAGACCTGGCACTTGCTTATTTGTTTGCAGTTAATGCCTGGCATTTATATGTTTTCTGTTTTGTTCTGACTAAACCTGGAATTGTGATCAAGGGAGCTTCTGCCCTGGTGCTTAATCCAACTATTAACAATTGATATTCCTCCAAAACTGATGGTGGGGGTTTCATGAACTTTCGCACAGACCTTTTATAACGTGACTGGGTGTTGGGTGGACCACGGGCATATTTGGGCATATTTGCCTCAGAATAAACAGAGTGGCCTGATTGGCAGGAATTTGAAAGCCTGTGGTCTTTGCACCGAAATTCCGATGGCTTTACTAAGCTGACACCTTTGCTGACGGAATGAGATGGCAACCTCACAAAACTTTAACCAATCTGATAATGGCTATGATTGCTTTACAATGATAATATAATCAGGATGCACAGTTTTGTAAATAATAAATACAAGTAGCACATGACACGTGGTACAAATCCGCCGGGCTTCCACTGTGAGACATGCGCAACACTTACTTATTGAATCGCAGAAAACCCATATCCTACTGTGACCACAACTCATTGTGGTGGTTTGAGGTTTCACAGGTATTAAAACAAAACTCCAGGGTCGAGGGTGTAAATAAATAAAAGAAAACTCATCCAGGTAGGAATATGGCAGCCTCCTTGGTCATACGCCTAGGACCGGTGGAAATAATTTGCAGGTCGCATTGAGGTCCAACTGGAGAGATCTCAGAGAGTGGCCTAAACTACCACACTGCGCCCAACTAACTACCAGATCCCTCATGTCTTTAACGCTCTTGACAGCCTCCCGAGGAGAGATGCTCTGCCTGCCCAGGCTCCGTTGCTTCTGACTTTTTGCTTCTTCAAGGGGCAAGCTGTAGCACTGCCGAATGTTCCTCCGCTACTTATAGTATACCTTCATTAAATGATTTTGTTTGAACAATCTTGGGAATCTTCTTGTTGGTCTTTAACGACCACTATTATCCCACATTGTGGGGTCGGCTGGGGGGAAGCTTGGCCCAAGTCTTCACGAACCGGCTGGCCATGCCTGACATTCGCCTAGTTAGGGCAGGAATTTGGAATTTGGCCATGGTGTCGGCAATACTCACATACTCTTTGCGAAGGACACCATGGGATCTTTAATGGCCACCAACACATGGTGACAGACAGGACTCCCAGTTTAACATCCATCTGAGGGACGGCACACACATTGATGAATCGCCCTACCTGCGAAACACGAAACTGACAGTTTATAGGTGGGTCGGGGTTCAAGCCCAGGCTAGACAGCTTAGAGGCGAGTGTGTGTGCCTCTTGACCACAGTCTTGGAAAATTGTACTCTAAACAGTCTAAAGCATACTTGTTAAAAACTTTTTATCTTTCATGCTGCAATTTATCTAACTACATCAGCAAACCAGAATTTGTGAGTTACATTAACGTGTTTTCTGCAGTAAAGGACAGTCTTGTAAAACAGCAAGTTGCAACGGAACATAGAACTTCGGCAAATAAATAAGTGACGATTAAAAAAATAAACTGTAGTCTTGCTGACCTTTTCTCCACCTTGCTCCTTGTTGCTTCCGAATGCACATGTGCACTTCCTGCTTTCCTTCCCCATTTTCTTCAGGCTTTGATAAACCGTGGTGTGAATCTGGACCCCATCGAGAAGTGGTCAAAGGTCGGGTTGGTGATCTACGACTCCTCCGTTCCCATTGGTAAGATCCATTGGGTATAATTGGTCAGAGCGGGATAGTTTAGTCGGGGTTTTTGTTTGCATTTAACTTGTGCAAAGTGAATTCTGACTGTTGCATAAAACGACTGGAAGTGATTGAAGATGCCTGCAGGGCAGTTGTACTAGAACCGCAGGACTTCAAATGGCCATGTCACGATAAAGATCATTATGTGACAACGTAATCTTGATGATGTGTTTTGTCCCAGGTGCCACCCCAGAGTACCTTTCGGGGCATTACATGATACAGGGCGCATCGAGTCTTCTGCCTATCATCGCGTTGGCACCGCGTGAGGGCAATAAGGTACTTGACATGTGTGCTGCACCTGGAGGGAAAACTACCTACATTGGTATGCTGACGCTTGCATTATTCTGAATGAAAGGCAGCAGTACATGTACAAATCACAGGTTGAGACTCATCTCTGCAGTACATAGTGAAAATGCAATCCAAAAATGCCATGCTCAATCTCACATCTCACTTGCAGCATCTGGTGCAACGAACTAGCTCTCACTTAGTATGCACACCACTCATATTGCAACTTGGGTCTAAGACTAAGTACTGCAGATATTACCTTTAAAGGCCTTGCTTTGGTCACGAAGCACTTGAACTAACTCTAAGCTAAGTTGCATCAAATGTTGGCTATTTGTTTACTTGAGGATGCTTGTTGGTTGATATTTTGCTTTGGTCTTCGAAGAGGCCATCTATTTATTATGTACACACAATGTGGTGGAGATTTCGATTCTGCTTCCTGTACGTGTCTTCTTTCCCCTCCTTTTACCTCTGTCTTTCCCAAACGTCATACTTTACTGCCCTCTTTTCTCCCTTCAATCACCCCCCTTGTCTTCGTTTTCTCATTTTAATAACCCCACAATCCCCAACCCCTCCCTTAGCACGTGTGTACATTTTAAATATATGGCCCACATGTATGGTTGAATGCTTGATGGTTTAAACAGTTAGCCAATAATTTTCGCATCTTGCAGCACAGTTGATGAAGAACACTGGGATGATTTTGGCCAACGATGTGAATCCTGAGCGGCTGCGTGCAGTGGTTGGGAACCTGCACCGCCTGGGGGTCACCAACACCGTGGTCTGCAGCTACAACGGCAGGATGTTCCCCAAGGTTGGCCTTCTCACGTAATCTCTGCCTTTATTCTCTTGTCCTCACCCTATCTCCAATCAGACTGCTTGACTGTAGCATGTGCTCTCTCTCACAAAGGTTCTGAAGTTCCTCGGCGATATTGCCCCTTCAGCAACTGCACCCAATGATCTAAGTGCTTTAATCTTCAAAATCTGTTCTTCTGCCATGTTTTTTTTTCCTCCAGTCTATTTATTTTGCAAATTTTTCGTAAATGATCACCTGCCGTCATCATGGAAAGTTACCAGCATCACCCATTCACAATTTGGGTGCCAGGACTGATTCCTTCAACTCCAGGCCATTGAGCAAAGTGATGTCATGTGTCATTGTTGTAAACTTCAAATCATAACTATTCTCAAACTCTGATCACTGATCATGATCATCACTTTGGGTTGTGCCCATGCTGTTCCACTCTGGACTTCCTGCTTCTAAAATTGTCAATGGATGGACCCCTCGGTTTCAAGAATTTTTGTTTTTGTTTTTTTTGTATACAGAATCGAGGCTCGTGAAAGAGCTAACATTTATCACACAAGCAAATAACAAATTTATCACACAATAACAAGTCACCAAGAAGGTGTCATTTTATTGGGCTTGTTTGTAATGCTGCCTGGTATCCAGCCTTCCTTTCTAAACCGTAGGCCACTGGTATTGAAGGTTCTTATGTTGAATGGTTCTTCGTTTTCTTTTTTTTCTTTCTGAATGCAAACATTGGGTCTCTTTCGATGTCATTCTGTCTTGTGCTTTCCTTCTTGAGGCAGTGCCATGCAGTATACTATGTAAATGCTGTTCTTCTTTTACATCACTGTACTGCTTCACTGGAAAATTATCTTTACGATTTTGCTGATGATTCCATCACATCGTGGAGGCAGGCTGTAGCAGCATCCTTGTCTGTAGATCTGGAAAACTAGTCTATGGGCAATATGTCCTGTATAGATCAGCCAATGAATCTTGCGGTCTACTTCTGTGGGTAAACCCTGGGAGAGTTATTCACGGAGTGGTACAATGGACCACCATCCAAAATGGCACTTTGTAATTTGGTCAACTGTATTTTTCACAAGCCTCCATTAGGGCCGGGAGATATCTCTTTTATCGGCTCGATTATGATATTGAAAATTATAACATCAACGCGATACTACATTTTCCAAACTGTCTATGTCGGCACATTCCATAATGGGAAAAGTTGTGTGCGGTATCGTAAACTGAAGATTTTGAGACGTATTTTCATTTATTTATTTTTAGTAAGAATATTGACATTAAGGACTCATTTGATCATAACATGATAGTTCCAGTAAAAAAAGCAAGAGAAATGCAACATCGTTCTCTCTCGCCTTTCATGTGGACTAGTGCTATCCGTGGAAAAATCCACATTTCGAAAAACGTGTAACTTAAAGGGAAAAAGTTAGTGTACCAAACATGTCACAAAAAGTACAAACAATAAAAACATCCTCACTCATTTTCTAACGGTAAGGTTGTGGTAAAAGTGGGAATGAGGTATTGCAGGGTTAACAATGGTCAGGTGTTATTGCAAGTATGGATTTGAGGTAGTGTAACAGTTCTTGCCGGGACGGACTACACTCTACAGAGTTCTATGGCCCGCACACACAATATACATGTGAAACTAAAAGTGTTTGTCATTAAAACGGTTAATTTTTCGAATGCCTCCGCTGACAAATTTGTCGGAGGCATTATGTTTTTGTGTTGTTCATCTGGCTGTCCGTCCGTGCGTGCATCCGTCAACATAATGAGTGGATTAACCATTTACAAGTGTAGTCTCTGCGGTTTTGTATGCGCAACACACAAAAAGCCTCCTTATCAGCCATAAAGTGTCTTGAGTAGATCATATTTCCAAGGCTGTTCAACTTCATGCTATTCTCCACAAAGGTAGTTACATTCTGATCCGTTAATCGTTACCTCCGCCACCGAAGGTGGACGGAGGTTATATTTCCACTCGTGTCTGTTTGTTTGTGAGCAGGACATCTCAAAAAGTTGTGGACGGATTTGGACAAAAGTTGGTGTACAGGTTGAGTGTGTGACAAGGACGAATCAATTTGATTTTGTTGAAAATCCGAATCCAGATACGAGAGTTTTTAAAAATGTATGTGACTAGCCGGTGTTGCCCGGCCTATTTTTGGGGGGGGGGGGGGGGGTTGGGGGGGCTAAATTACTTCGCTACACCCACTAAGGAATGAGCTCATACGAACTTACATACCCTCACGATAGAGCGATTAAAAGAAAATTCTCAAAAAGTCCAACTTTTTTTTTATTTTTTATTTTTTGTATACTGAATCGAGGCTCGTGAAAGAGCTAACATTTATTTCACAAACAAATCAACCAGACAAACAAAATATACAAAAAGAGGGAGCGGAAGACAAGATGGGGAGAGAAGGGGAAGCACACAACCACAACATTTGAGAGCAGGGAGAAGTGTGGGAGGGAGAGGGCTTGGGGGGAGGAGGCGTGGGAAGGGGGGGGGGGGGGGGAGAGGTATAAAACACAAGGGGACCGAAATTAGCGGGGGTAGAAAAGATCAAGGTTTTGGATGGGGGAGGATAAGAGATGGTGGTGAACAGCTGTTTTAAAGACCTGAAGGGTGGAGTGGGATTGAAGAGAGTGAGGGAGTTTGTTCCAGAGGTGGGAGAAAAGAGGAATGAAGGAGTGAAGGTGAGCAGAAAGTCTTGATTTTGGCAGTTTAACCATAAGAGGGTTGCAGGCAGATCTTGTGCGACCTGCAGGAATATTTGGGGGACAGAGCCCAGAGAGAGCTGGGGGGGCAAGGCCAGAGAGGAGTCGGTAGAAGACGGAAAGACCACCAACCTGCCTGCGGTGAGTGAGTGAAAGGCCCTTGGAGTTAGCTTCATCGCGGGAGATTCCAATGATTCTGAACGCTTTGGTTTCAACAGCGTGAAGACGAGCTAGGTGTGAGGCAGGAGCACCAGACCAGAGGGGAGAGCAGTATTCCATAGAGCTGCGGATGAAAGCCTTGTATGTGGTGAGGAGCTCAGGTGTGCCAAGGAAGGACTTCGCACGACGGAGGATGCCCAGTCGGCGACTGGCTTTGGAGGCCAGATTTGAAATGTGGTTTTCCCAGGAAAGATCATGGCAAATAGTGAGACCCAAAAGCTTGAGTGACAGAACTTCTTGGAGAGGATTATTCAGAAAGTGGATGGGAGGGTTGTCCAGTCCATCTTTTCGGAGAGACATAGTAAGAGTGTGAGATTTGCCAGGATTGAAAGATATGTTCCACTTGTTTGACCAGTCTGTGATTTTGTCCAGGTCTTCAGAGAGTGAGGAGGCTGCAGACTGCCGATCTGAGGGAAGAGGATTGGAGCGGCAGAGAGTGGCATCATCAGCAAAGAGATAGAGAGGATTTTCCAGAGAGTCAGAGAGATCATTGATAAAGACCAGAAAAAGCACAGGGCCCAGAACACTGCCTTTGGGAACTCCAGCCTGAACAGGAAGGGGAGATGAGAGAAATCCATTCAGGGCCACACGTTGTCTACGACCAGAGAGGAAGTCCGCAAGCCATGCATTGAGATTTCCATGGATACCATAGGAGAGTTTGGTGAGCAGAGCTGGGTGCCAGACCGTATCGAAGGCACGTGATATGTCAAGGGAGACGGCTCTGATTTCCTGTTTGGCATTGAGGACCTCCATCCATTGTTGAGACAGCAGAAGCAGCATGTCCAGAGTAGAATGACCTGGTCTGAATCCAAATTGACGACCGGAGATCAAGCCAGTGGAGAGGAGGAAGGATTTGATATCCGAAGCTATGACGGATTCCATGACTTTGCTGATAATTGGGAGCAGGCTGATTGGACTGTAGTTGCAAGGATCTGTTTTTGCACCTTTTTGTGTAAAGTGGTAATGTTTGCTGATTTACAGGATGCTGGCAGATGACCTTGAGCAAAAGAGAGGGTGAAAAGAACAGAGAGAGGGTGAGACAGAGCGGCAGAGTAGGATTTTAGGACCCGTGGGCTGATGCCGTCTGGTCCAGTTGCAGAGTCAGAGTCGAGGTTTGACAAAAACTCCTCCACATTGTCAGGAGAGAAGGACACAGAGTCCAGGAGCAGTTGGGTTCGACTGGGTGAGGTGGGAACAGAGAGAGATGGGTTTGGGACACAAGATTTTGAGGCAAACACAAAGTTGATGCATTCGGCTTTGTCACGTGCGGTGTCAACTGTGTAGCCATTTGAGGTAAGGGAGGGGATGGAGGGGGAACAAACACCAGAAACGGATTTGACCAGACGCCACCAGGATTTGGAGGAAGGAGACAGGTTTGAGAGTTCATTCTTGAGTGTGGAGAGATAGTGCTTCCTGGCACTCCTGAGGGTGGACACACACTTGTTCCGAGCTTGGTGGAAGGAACTGAGACTGCCTTCAGTTGGATTAGCCTTCCAAGAGGCAAAGGCAAGTTGTTTCAGGGCAACTGCCTCACCACAAGATTCAGTGTACCATGGACGGGAGGAAGGGTAAGCCAACTGAAGACGAGATGGGATGAATCTGTGCATGAGAGAGAGAGCAGTTTGCTTTGGAAGAATTCCCAGGAAGAATTGATGTCAGAGGCAGTGGAGATGGGAGACCAGTCCAGATGATTGATGGCTGCTTGAAGACTGTGCCAGTCGGCCTGAGTGAAATGCCAGACACGGAGGCGCTGAGGAGGCTCTCTGAGAATGGCCAGAGAAATGTCAACTTTAACAAGCACATGATCAGAAGAACCGAGTGGGGCAGAAGAAGAGCAGCAGACATTACAAGGGAAGTTTGTCATAACTAAGTCTAGAAGAGAAGATACACCATTGGCTGAGATCCGGGTCGGGAAATTGACAGATTGTGTCAACCCAGTGAGTCGCAGAAGTCCTTTGCTGAGGTGCCATGGCTGGTGAGAGATGAACCCACACCCAGCCAGCTGGCATGATGACAGTTGAAGTCGCCACATATGAGGAAGAGAGAGTTGGGATGAGTGGACAGAAGTTGGTCCATGTTGTCAGACAGTGAAATGTAAATGGAGTCATCACTGTTTGGAGGATGGTACAGAACACATATGAACAAAAGGTGGAAGCGGTGAGGAAGCCGTAGCCAGAGGTACTCCTGGGGGTGAGGTGGAGAGAGGGCAGTGCAAGGAGAGTGAGGAAGAGAGTTTTTGATAAAGTTAGCCACCCCACCACCAGGACGAGGCTCAGGTCTATCATACCGGAAGAGGGAGTAACCAGGAAGAGATATTGAGGAATCTGAGACATCTTGAAGTCGGAAAGTTTCTGTTAAGCAGATCAAGTCTGGATTGTCAGAAGCAACCTGTATGGAGAGATCAGTCAGGTTTGAGCGAAGGCCCCGGATGTTTGAGGTCCATACCGTTAATGAAGAGAGAGGGGGAGCATTGGGTACAGGACAGGGGAGGGGAGATGTCGGGTAAGATGAAGGATGAGAGGGGGAGGTAGGGAGAGCAGTTGATAGTGTGTCAGAGATTACAGAAGAGTTACAAGAAAAAGAAGGATGAGGAGAACGAAAGGTTTGATGGTGAAGGTATGAGGCACAGTGAGGGGTTGTTTGAGGGGGGACAGAGGAAAGTAGAAGGTTGGGGGAGGTGGAGGTATGAGATAGAAGGGAGACGAAGTGGGGAGGAGGCAGCTTTGAGGAGGAGGAGGGGGGAGGGACAATTGCAGAGGAATGGAATGGGAGGAGATTTGAATGGGAGGGGTTGGGGGGGAGTTTTGAAGGGGAGGAGTGAGGGGGGAGTTTAGGAGGGGAGGGGCAAGGGGGGAGTTGAGGAGTGGAGGGGGAAGGGGGGGGTTTAGGAGTGTAGGGGCAAGGGGGAGGATATGGAGGGGAGGGGCAAGAGGGGAGTTTAGAAAGTGGATGATTAATGAAAGATGAACATTGATAACAAATTGGGCTTATTGCGATTTTCAAGTTAGCAATCTGATTAAGAACGATGGAAAGAATGTGAATTTAGAGCATGCAGTGATTTAGAGTTATAAGGGATTGAATTTATTTTTTTTGAAGTGGAATGAGTTGGAGAGGAAATTGAAAGAAGCCTATTAAATATGAAGAAAAACAGCGTGTTGTAATATACCACTGAATAAAACACTAAAGGGGAAAGTTTAAACATATTTAAATAATATTTAAACAGAACCGTGAACAGTCATAAATGCACAAAATTCCGACGGTGGGAGGGCCGAGAGGGACCACCACGAGTCACGTGAACAGAGCAAAAGGTGGATGGCAAGGAGATAATGGGGGCGGGGCGAACAGCACACCTGGACAGAAGTACAGGATGAGACAACAGCACACGTGGAGAAAGGAAAAATAAATGTTTTTGGTTATTTTTTTATTTTTTTGGTTTTTTTGGGGGGGGTGGGGATTTAAAACGTCAGACAGAGTATTATGTTTGGGGTAGAAGGGAAAAATCTAAGCCGAGCAAAACACGAAGTAGGGGACTTAAGTTAGCAAACAACGACGGGGGTACAAGGCCGCACACGAGGAGCAGAACACGATTAATTACGGTATTTGCCAGACGGTATTTAAAACGCTAGACAAGTGGTTGATGTTCGGGGAAGTTAGGGGGAGAGGAGAAAATTTAAGAAATAAGCAATACAGCGAAGGAAAGAACTTAAATTCACAGAACACCTAAGGGGGTAGGGAAGCCGAGAGAAACCAGGCCGCGCACGCGGTGGGACAGAAAACGATTAAATTATACAAAAGTTTGCAAGAATTGCAAATCAACACCAACTGGAAAACACACTGCAACACATGCACAATAAAAAACGAGTAGAAATTGACGAAGACACGAATGGAAAAAATACTATAACTTTGCTGCCGTGCAGAGGTCGAAGACATTTCCTTGCTCCAGGGACCAGAAACGGAAGTGACCGGAGTGAAGTATTGTTACGGATTAGTCACTTCCGTTGTTGTGGTTCTCATGCACTGTAAACATTTTTGGTTGCATGTACTATTATTGTTATCGTTTAAGTGAAATAGTGATTACTATTTTCAAAAGGTAAAAAAGTTAATGTTTTAAATGAAACCGGAACCAGACGACGATGAAGAGGAAGAGGAGAAGAAAAGAGAAGGCAGAGCGAGTCAGTTGGACAAAAAGCTGAGCTGCTTTGAGGTCTGGAGGAAACGCCGGCAACCGCTGTTCGTGTTCTTTTGCAAGGGGTTGGTGGCTGTGTTAAAGCTCCTCTTCATGTCATCCATTTAGAGTCTGATTTGGTGTCAGGACCAGTCACCGTAGGTTTACAAGCCACTCTTCCTGTAAAGGGAATCTCTTTTGTGATCGGGAATGATTTGGCCGGTGGTCAAGTTTCTGGTAATCCAATGTTGGTTGAAAAGCCCAGTATGGAAAATAACACCGCACAGTCAGAGCAGGAGATTCCGGGTATCTTTCCATCCTGTGCAGTGACTCATGCTATGGGTAGGAAGCGCTCTGAAGAGAAAGAGAAGGTATTGACGTCACGCTTTGCACAGGCACTTCTTGTCGAGTACCCTGAAACTAGGTGTCAGCACACACAAGTCATGGATGGAGGCAATGTTGGCAAGCTCTTTGTAGGTGGACTGAACTTTGACACAAGTGAAGATGTTCTGGACTCTATCTTTGGCAAATATGGACCACTCTTGGAAGTGCTGCTGATAAAAGACGGAGACGCAAAAGTCGAGAGGGTTTGGCTGTCACGTTTGAAAACACAAAGGACGCCAAAGATGCAGAAAAGGATTTGAATGGCAAGGATTTGGATGGTCGGACCATAACAGTAGAGAAGGCAGGCCATGGGCGTCGAGGGGGCTACAGAAAAAGAAAACGTGGAGGTAGTTTCAGGGGTGGCTATGGCTCCCGGGGTGGGAGTAGTAGTTTTGGTGGCGGCCGCAGTCGTGATTACTACGGAGGCTCCCAGCAGCAGCAGCGCAGTTTTGACAACTCTCAACGGGATGACTATTACGGTGGTAGCCGAGATGGGGACCGCTACTCACGTGACTACAGCACCCGTGACTACAGCACTCACGTGACTCCACAACTGTGATTATGATTTTTATGATCAAGAGAAGAGTTGGAAGCACTCGGTGCTCAGGAGCAGCCGAGCCAAGATTCCTACACGGATTAACCCGTGAACTCCCCGTTCCTAAATGCATCCATGCAGTGAATACTTCAAGGCCTCCCCACCCAACCACCATGAAACCTGGCTCTCAGCTCGGCCTCCTCCAAAAAGTGCTATAGATTTGCTTTGCTTTGGATTTTTGATCACAACCCCTTAACCTTCATTTAAAGAATGAAAAATAAAAATCAGAGGTTGATGAGATGGAGTTTGGCTTTGCAGGAGTTCAACTTGGAAATTGAGCATGTAAAGGGCAGGGACAATGTCGTTGCTGATGCTTTATCCAGAGTGAACTAACTTTGGAAATTCCTGTAGGTTGTTTGGAAGTTTTGTTGCTTTATTTTGGGGAATATTAATTATTGTTGCTCATGTGAATTGATCATTTGGGTGTGAGTTTTACTTTTGTTTGTTAAGAGTTTTTGCATGCAAAGAAAGTTTTCACTATGTTCAAACTTTCTTTCTTGAGGGGGGGAAGTGTTATGGATTCGTCACTTCCGTTGTTGTGGTTCTCATCCACTGTAAACATTTTTGGTTGCATGTACTATTATTGTTATCGTTTAAGTGAAATAGAGATTACTATTTTCAAAAGGTAAAAAAGTTTATGTTTTAAATGAAACCGGAACCGGACGACAACGAAGAGGAAGAGGAGAAGAAAAGAGAAGGCGGAGCGAGTCAGACGGACAGAAAGCTGAGCTGCTTTGAGGTCTGAAGGAAACGCCGGAGAACGGGGGTCACGAGTGAACTTTGGGTTTCCCAGGAAAGGGATTCCTGCGACAGAGTTGTTATCCCTGTGACAGATAAACCTGCGTGTCAGGTTTTGCGGTCGATTCCGAAGAGAATCGTTGTTTTGAGGGCAGTTACGCCTCGAGAACTGGTCGGTTGGCCATCTTGCTTCGCACCCGATTTTCACATCGCTCCAGGTTTTTTAACTCGCTTCAACCATTTTCACCGCATCCAGAAGTTAAGCTGGTGTGTGTGTGTAACGTGGCTTTTGAATGGGAAATCTGCGGTTCGCCGATTGGGAGCCGTGGAACGTCCGTACCAGAAGGTGTGATTTCTCCCTCACTTCTGGAGGGTGCCTTCGCCCATCTTTGGCAGTGGCACGGTCAACCTAACAGGATTCTGTTCTCGATTCGACATCGTTCTGTCGATCACTGGAGTTGATCAACTTTGGCTTGAAGACGGGGACAGAGACATTGGGGATGTTCTTTGCGCTCACTTGGAGCACAGCGAGTTATATTGTACGAAACTGATGGTACCATCATCGGAAGGATATATTTGTTGTACAATTGATTACTATTATTTTTTGTACTGTTATTCTTGTGTGATCTTAATACAATACTTGTTTGTTGGTAACAATTGGTGTGGTTTCACCATTGATCTAAGACATACAGAATAACACATCTTTCTGCCGTGACTCCTCTCGGGGCTCGGAGGTACACCGTGACCGGGGTTTGGGGAGGAGCACGTAATATAAATAATCTTAAAATGATACATGGTTCGGGATGAGGTCAGATGAGGTGATTAAGAGAGGTTTATCATTTCATATCAGCTCAACAGCGATACCTAAACCGAGAGTTAAATTATAATGTGATATTGAACAATATTTTAGATGGTGATTCTGCTTTTAAGAAAATTAAGCTATTATCTAAAATCGAAACAAATATTCGTTGGTCCTTTTTTCGAGTATAATGAAAGATGAGGAGAGTTAATCTATCTATAATTCCAGTAATCTCTGTGTGAATGTGTGTATGTGTGTTTGTATGTTTGTATGTTTGTCTGTGACCGCTGTTTCTCGACAACCACGGGTCCGATATACTTGCAACTTGCCAGGTATATTGCTGGGGACCCGAGGATGTGCCTTTTCAAGGTTTCATATTAATCGGACAAGTAGTTACCGAACTATGGCGATTTAGCCGTTCGCCGTTCACTTTTGCGCTAGCGAATGGACCAAACCATTTCATGTAAATAGAGGGGGGGGGGTTCTGTGGTCGTTACTGGCTTTGCGAATGGACCAAACCATTTCATGTAAATAGAGGGGGGGGGGGGGTTCTGTGGTCGTTACTGCCACGTGGTTTCAAAGTTGTTTTTTTGCACGCACGTACGGGCAAGCACGTACGGGCAAGCACGTACGTACGGGCACGTCCTAGTAAGTTAAAATAGGGAGAAAAATGGTGTAATTTTTCAAGAGATGGGGTGTGAGTCAATAAGTTTCCATAATTTTCCCCATTGACTTCAATGTTAAGTTTGATGTGTCCAAGAACCCCCATTATTCCTCTACTCACATTTGTGACCAAACACAACCTGTGAAGCACCATTTGATTTTATGAAACGGATGGAATCGCCAGGACGGACATTGGTCAATAGTCATTGGTCATGCTACGCTGTCCACAGTTGGAAGCGAGGGGAAGCTGACATTTCTGGCATCAACCCTTCATTGGACCAAAAAAGCCAAAAACAGTCCGATACAGGGCCTCATGAGCAAGACTGGCTCTTTATTCGACAGTGCATGGTCAGGATGAGAAGCAAAGCAGATTGGACAGTTTAGAGGTACATTTGCGACGTCTGATACTATATTTCCATCTATAGATGATATGAACACAGTACAATTGATTGATGATATGAACCCTGATGAACACAGTACAATTTATAAATGGGGGATTCCCTTCAGGAAAGGGATAAAGGAATAGTGGTGGAAAAAACACACAAATGCATCTGAAACAGTGTTGGACAACAATAATGAAGGCAAATTTTCGTTTGTTGATGGATATAAAGGGATTTATATTTTCCAATCAGACAAAGCAGTCTTTGTCTTTACAATCAAGACCATGCTCATATTTAGCACAAGAATGGATTGGCAAGCATCATTAGCCGAGAAGGCAGATGTACCGATGATGCAGTGCCCTCTGCTGGTTTTTGGCAGGAATTTGGAATTTGCCCAGGGTGCTAGTGATAGCTCCTCTACTCTTCCTGAAGGACACCATGTGATCTTTAACACTCACCACATCATGCGGGCACATGGGACACCCAGTTTAAGAACCATCTCATCAAAATAAGATCATCCTGACCATGATCTTCATGAACCACGTTAACCCTTCCCAACCCAAACCTATTACTTTCTTCCTTTCAGCGTTTCCTCCACCTCATTGATCATGTCATTTTACATTTTCATTGAAATTGATTTGCTCTCTCACAATCATCTGGTACCATCTACGATTCAGAGGTTGCCCCTTACGGAACGCAATTCAAATGTTTATCTAGCAGCTCGATCTTTAACTTCCTCATCTATTCCATTATCTTGTCTGTCCATTTTAATCCTTGCCTTCCTCCTCAACCATAAATATTCCAAATCAGTATTGTTTTGTATTGGTTGAAGTGATGCTCAACTTGGCCAAATATTACACATTGGATGCCTCTGCACTACAGTTACACCTGTGACCGAGTGAAGCTGTTAAAAGACCGCCATGGCGTCACTGCAGGATCAAAACAAAAAGTTTGGAGCAAGCAAGGGAAAGATTACTGTGATGATAGGAAGTTGTTTGTGTCACTGTCATGAGGAACAAGCAGCCACCACGCTATTTTGTAAGCCAAGCAGCCACCACCACGGAACAAGCAAGCTATTTTGTGAAGATGAATTCTCAAAACTCACCAGTTATCCGCTCATCACCAGATACATTTTTCAGTTGAGGCCCAGCGGACTCTTCCTCAACAGATCCATTTGACACTTTCAGCTCAGCATTCCTGCAGAAAAGAAAGATTTTGTGAAGCTGTCGTTAAATAAATGTCGCAAATAAGAAAATGTCAGAATAAATGTGCAGTCAGGCAGGTGAAAATTAGACTACATCGATTCTTTGTGTTTTTTACATTCAGACAGCACACAACACCATGACACTGTGCTCCCCGACCAACTATCTTCAAAGACAGTTGCCAAGGAAGCCAAGAAATGTCACGTGGTGAAGAGGGGGTGAAGAAGGTCACCCAAAAAATGTTTACACCACTTTTTCTTTCCTCTTCGTGTCCCAACCTCCTCACCTCCAAACTGTCTAGCCTGGTTTGAATCCCGACTCAGCAATACACTGTCGCGCGAATCCCGACTCAGCAATACACTGTCGCGCGAATCCCTCGGTTAATGCCACAGGATCGCGGATGATCGAACGGGCTTTAACTGTGGCGACGATCAATTCAGATTCGACTATAAAAGCGCGGGAGGAAGAAGGAAGAGGAAGAAGCGGCAAGCACTTACCTGTAGCGATCTGACGGCAGCTCCGATCCTGGAGGAAATGAACTCAAACGGAAATCCGGGGTAAAATGTACAAAAATAACAGGTTTATTCTGCGGAACCCGATACAAAGAAATGCGACGATAAAACCTAATTCTAAATTGGGACATCCCCACATAGACTTCAAATACGAGACAAAGGAAGAATGAATAAAAGAAATGTCTCGTCGTGTGCTGGTGAATGCGAGCTTATTTGTCTGGCAGTGTAGCGTCGTCAGGAATCGACGGCTCCAAGCGCACAAGCCCACCGCGGCTCCGATGTCGGCGGGAAGCAGGCCTCAATGCGCCCCTGTTCGCACGCCGTCAGGCTTCACCGAGCACCTCGCTCACTACGCTCCGCCTGCAAGCCTTGCTCGTAGCACCAAGCCTCGCTCTAAGCACACCAAGCACCAAGAGCACAGAGCACCAAGAAGAACCCAGGGAAGACGTCAACGACCACCAGGGAAGACGACGACCAAACACACCGAAGCACAAGCACCCGCGTAGAACCCAGAACAAAGAACGTAGAGCGGAGAGCGAAGAGCGATCTCCAAGAGTCCAGCGCAGAGAGACAAAAAGCCCGCGAGCGAGACGTTTTGTCACTCGCCCTGTGTCGTCAGTTCTGGCGCGTTACCAATCCGTGCCTCGTATCTTTTTGGTCTTTTGTGCCTTCCGACGTCACCGGCGCTCTTCCTCTAATCGGCAACCCCCTTCTAAGTCGTGTGTTCACGCCTTCCGCACTGATTGGCCGAAGGTTCGCGCCTTCTGCACCAACTATCGCGCCTTCCACCTCAACTAATCACACGTTCCCTGGGCGTGGCTCCAGCCTGCCACGATGCTCGCCGCCAGGCCAGCCGGAGGTGTGGCCGGCCGCGGCCCCATGCGGCGGTGCCCCGATCTGGCTTCCTGCCTGTTTTCTTCCAAAGTCATTGTGGTGGAGGGGAATTATTTAATGTGGTGCACTAATGGGCCTATCTAGTGTCTATGTGAGTGTGTTGCCATCAGGGACACTGGGTTGGCGACAGAGGGGACGACAAACGAGGGAATTTTATCCATAATCCCTGTACTACTTAGCACACCCCGCCCCCTCGTGGCGGGGCCACAGATACAACTTATACTGACATCCCAGCTAAACATATAACTTATTACAGGTAGATTCCCTACCTATCAGATCGACCTGGCTCTAGATATTCTTCTACACCCATGACATAACTCTCTCATCCTGGTAATTCACAGACAGGATAATTCATCAATGTGTGTGCCATCCTTTGGATGTACAGTCATGGCCAAAAATATTGGCACCATTGCCACTTTTTCAAAGAACTCACAATTTTCTCAAAAATAAGTTGAAATTGACAAAAGTATTTGGTCTCCACAATTCTTTATTTCACTGTTAATATTACAGAACCTCTGTTTTGATTCAGAACTTAATATTTATTTTTTAAATCAGAAAATAAAACTAAATGACTGACAAAATTATTGACACCCTCGACTTAATATTTGGAAGCACAGCCTTTGGACAAAATAACTGCAGTCAAGCGCTTCCTATAGCCATGAATGAGCTTCCCACACCTTTCTACTGGCCCACTATTCTCCTGTTCTCCCAGATTTGAAGGATGCCTTCTCCCAACTGCTGATTTCAGATCTCCCCACAGGTGTTCAATGGGATTTAGATCTGGACTCATTCCTGGCCATTTAAGAACAGTCCAGCGTTTTGTATTGAACCATTCCTGGGTGCTTTTTGAAATGTGTTTGGGGTCATTGTCCTACTGCAAGATCCATGACCTTCGACGGAGACCCAGCTTTCTGACACTGGGTTGAACATTGCGCTCCAAAATGCCTTGGTAATCTCCCGATTTATTGATGCCATGCACCCATTCAAGGCACCCAGTGCCAGAGGCAGCACATCAACCCCAAAACATCACTGAACCTCCTCCGTGTTTGACTGTAGGGAAGGTGTTATTCTCATTGAAGGCTTCATTTTGTTTTCTGTAAACACATAATTGATGTGCTTTACCAAAAAGCTCTAATTTGGTCTCATCTGTCCACAGAAGGATTTTGGCTTGTTCAGGGGTGTTTTGGCAAACTCCAGTCAGGCTTTCTTATGTCTCTCAGTGGTGGGTCCTCCTGGGTCTTGTTATGTGTTACCTTCCCAAACTGCGGTGATGGTGCCCCTCAGTCTCGAGAGGGAACGCAGCAGAAAGATTTGTTCAAACTGAGTCGCGTGTTTTCAACGAGCAATCAACGAGATAGCCTCTCGAGAGAATCTCAAAGCCACCTTTGTTTATGTGGATAATGTCACTGTATGTGGACGAACACAGAATGAGAACGACAATAACTGAAACGATTTATGGATGTAGCTCGCAAGTACAAACAGACTCTCAATGATGACAAATGCACTTTCTCAGCAAAAACTAGCAAACTTTTGGGATATACCGTTTCCGAAGGCTCGATTCGTCCTGACATGTGCTGTTTGCAAACTCTACTGGAAATGCCACCTCCTCGTGACTTAGCCATGCTGAGACGAAGCCCGGGGCTGTTCGCACATTATTCCAAATGGAAGGCGAAGTATTCCGAGAAAATTTGTCCTCTGGTTGAAAGCAAAAAATTCCCGTTGTCTTCAGCTGCCAAAGGGGCTTTTCACAATTTGATTAATGATATTGCTCAAGTGGTTGTGATGTCAATTGACAACAGTATGCCCTTCGTTGTTGAGACCGACACCTCCAAGTACGCAATTGCAGCTACTTTGAATCAGTCAGGCCGACCCGTGGCCTTCTTCTCCAGAACGTTATCACACAGTGAGGGGCGCCACTTGTCTGATGAGAAGGATGCTTACGCCATTGTGGAGGCCTTGCGTAAGTGGAAACGCTTTCTTCTTGGAAAACACTTTTGTTTGATCACAGACCAGCGATCTGTAGCTTTTATGTTTGAAGGTCAACATTCCCAGAATATAAAGAATGAGAAAATTGCGAGGTGGCGTATCGAGCTTGCGGAATTTGGCTACGACATTCTACATCGCCCTGGCAAGAATAATGTAGCTGCCGATACATTTTATTGTGCTTTCTGTGTGACCGTGGGATCTGAGGGGGATTGCGGGAGCTGCATGATTCGCTCTGTCACCCGGGAGTCACTCGTCTGGCTCATTTTGTTTGATGTCTAAATCTTCCCTACTCTGTTGAGGACGTAAAGCGAATCTGTAGTTCTTGTCCTATTTGTGCTTAACTGAAACCGCATCAAGGGGTTTTGATCAAAGCCACCCAACCGTGGGAGCATCTGAACATTGATTTTAAAGGTCCCCTCCCTACAGACACCTCTAATCGTTATATGCTCACCATCGAAGACGAGTACTCACGCTTTCCAGTTGCTTTTCCTTGCAGAGATCTCTCTTCAAATTCAGTGATTAAATGTCTCTCTGAGTTATTCGCGCTGTTTGCTTGCCCAGCATACATTCATTCGGATCGTGGAGCCGCTTTCATGTCTCGAGAGATAAAACAATTCCTTCACGGAAGAGGTATAGCCTCCAGTCGAACGACCAGCTATAATTCGCAAGGCAATGGTTCGGTAGAACCATTCAATGGGGTAATCTGGTGTGCTGTTTCAATGCAACTCAAATCACGTTACCTTTAGGTCGGCCTGTGCGAAACGGTGCTGCCTGACATGCTACATTCGATACAATCTTTATTGTTCACGGCCACTAATGTAACACCGCATGAACGCTTGTTTTCCTATCATTGTCGGAGTTCTAGTGGACACTCACTAATGACATGGTTGTCAGAACCAGGACATGTATTGCTACGTCGATCTATATGTCAAAGCAAATATGAGCCGCTCGTTGATGAAGTGAATCTTCTTGAAGCTAATGAGGAGTACGCTCATGTTCGCTTAGCCGATGGTCGCAAGACCACCGTGCCAATTCGTCACCTCGTGCCACGTAGGGAGGCTGTGGAGAGAATTTGGGACCCTGAGTCACAGGTAAAGTCACCCGAAGGGTTTTTGGAGAAGATTGCTGTACCGATCAAGGGTTTGTCAGAGATAGTGTCCGTGGCGCCCACTCTGAAAAATCTCCCGACAATCGAGGAGATGCCACAGGAGGAGACGGAACGTACTCCTGAGCCGGGGATTTGTCGAACACGTAGTGGTTGATCTTGCCGACCTCCGAATCGTTTGAATATGCGATCTGCCATAGATTTGTTGATATTCTGCTTTGTCGTCAAAACCATCCTGGTGCCGTTTTCGTTTCACATTTATCGGAAATCATTATTATTTAAATTGATTTTGATTTGCTGCTATTAGGAGCTTCATTTTTCCAGTGGGAAAGATTGTGCTGATTGTGAAGAAGAGGAATTGAAAGCGTCGACCTCTAGGGGCTTGTGAAGAAGAAGAGGAATTGAAAGTGTCGACCGCTAGGGGCTTGAGGCTATTTTAGATCTGGCCGTGCGAATGCTCGGGGAAGACTTGGCCTGCTTTGAGCCAAAGTCAGACAATGATTCATGCTGGTAAGATTGAGAAAGAGTACTCTGCGAGCTGGCTCGATTGTATTGCCTCGCTTAATATTCGTAATCTATAAGCTTTAATATACTCTTGTTGTATTTGCCTGTGTTTCTTCGATCCTGCTTGATTCAAGTTTTATAAAGCCTGATATTGACAAAAAGCTTCTCCATCATTCATTACAGCGTTTGTGGTTCAAACCTTCCCCATTGTTCTCTTTCTCATTCCCATTCCATCATTTTCCTTCAATCCCCATTCACAAACATTCCTTTTCCTTCAATCCTCATTAACAAACCTTCATTTTCCTTCAATCGTCTTCCCACACCTTCATTTTTCCTCTCTGCATTCGAAGCTCATTTCCAAACTCCAATTTACCGACAATGTACTTGAACTGACCGCCATTTTCAAGCACCCATTCTCAAATCCTTATTTCCCGACACCCGGATGCGAACCCCCCTTCTCAAATCACATCACCTCATCATTGTTTCCACCTCCTCACATCCTGGTTACACAAAAGGCACCACACACCGTGCTCCACAAACTGCCAAGCAGAACGGTCAATGATCTCATCCTGGTAAGACTGACATCTTACATGTCTTTCACACACGCACCACAGAACCTTGCATCTTTCAGCACAGACACCTCAGGGCTGGCCTGTTGTGGAGCATCAATGAACGACACAAGACCTCCAATATTTATTTTCAGAGCTAAGCACCACACTCCACAACTCGACAGCACACGTCTCGCTTGCACCAAGCATCCACATGCATCGACACCTCGTTGAGGCATAATGGGCCAAACCTGTTCACATGAGGGTGAGGAAGGGGTCCCCAAAACGCATTGACTTCTTCCTTTTTGTCCCCTTTTCTGTCTAATTTCCCCAGATGAACATGGTACCGAACTGTATTTTGTTTAAAGCAAATTGTACAAGGGGTTTCATTGAATGCTAGGGATAGGACTGTTTCTTATTTGACACTGCAGTCTCTTGTAAATACGTGCCTGTTTAATGCAAGATCTGTTGTTTCCAAACCTGCTAGATTGTCTCTTTCCTTCATTGTTTCGACGTACTGGACAATAAATAGAAGGGAAATTGTACCCCACTGATTCACTACGCTAGTCCAGCCGGCATCCCACCTACCGTTTCGCTCGGCCGTATGTAATAAATAGATAAAGGCGGGAGCCGAGAGCATAGTCCCTATCTGAGCTAACTAATGTCACCGGGAAAGTAAAGTGAAAGTTAGCCACAGGGATTATGCAACATTTTAATCACCTTAGATGGCGTCCGTGGTTGCTTTGGAACCCGTCCGGTCACAGAGTTGTTCACAACTGGTCGGCTGCAGGGTCTCAAGTCAGGAAGCAGTAACCACCAGGACGCAGAAGCAGAAGAGCGGCCATCCGTAACCAGGCAATGTACCCGTAACAGATTTTTGTGCATCCCCTGGTGATGTTTCTGGACCTCCTCCACAATGTTTTCATCGCCATACACTCAAACACTACTCCCACACCACCTCATTACCACTCCCACACCACCTCAACACCCAACACCTTCTCAGTGATAAGTACATGAACTGATTAATTTAACTAATGTGGTGTTCATTGAGAGCAAGCATTATGGGAGAAATGGCCTCCTCAGAGTTCCTTGTGTTGGTTGACAGTATTTTTTATTTATTTATTTTTTTGGGATACATAATCGAGGCTCGTGAAAGAGCTAACATTTATCACACAAACAAATCAAACAGACAAACAAACTTTATAAAAAGGGGAGCGGTAGACAAGATGGGCAGAGAAGGGGAAGCACAAAAACACATTTGAGAGAAGGGACATCGGGAATGTGTGGGAGTGAGAGGGCTTGGGGGAGGAGGCGTGGGAAGGGGAGGGGAGGTGGGAGAAGTATAAACACGCGGACACCATTAATGATATTATTCTGATATAATATTGCACAAATCAGTTGTTGCGTCCTTTGTTATGGAACAAATATTTGCAAAAAAGATTAATATTTTGATATGCCTGGTTGAAGTGCATCACATCCCTCTCCTCAGATCAGGTAGCTCGTGACGCTTGTCATTTGCACTTCTCGATAGACATTCTTACAACCTTAAACTTCATCTTCTTCTTCAGATACCTCTTCCTTATTTTGGAGTCTGGCTGTGGGAACAGTTGTGGCAGTGGGAACAGGTGTGGCACAAGGTTTTCACGAATCGGTTGACCAATAGTTTTGTTGACTGGCAGGAATTTGTCATTTATTCAGGGCACCGGCGATAATTTGTCAACTCTTTACAAGAGACGTGCCAACCCAGCTTAAACTAGAACGCCACTCAGTAGGGCGCATACTCCCGCCGTGGGTGGCCGCTGCCGAGCCGTATCTTCCAATGGTAAAAAATCCTTCAAAAAATTCCTGGATCCGCAATAATATCCTGAGCTTCACCAAAAACGAATAAATTCTTCCTTATCCCAAGGGCAATCATCCCACCAACTTTCATCCAAATCCGTTTAGAACTTTTCCAGATATCTTGTCACAAACACATGAACACACAAACACACGAACACACGAACACACGGACGACATGATCGAATGCATTACTCCCTGGGAGGAGTAACAACTCGGTGGAATCCCTCAGCCCCGATACCTCCAACCAATGGTACAGAAATTATTTAAGGAGCAAAATGTGATCGAGACACGACAGGGAGAGCTTGAATTTGCTGAGATAAATACCATTTATATTGCGAGTATGTTTCATGTCAGGACATTCCAAAGGGATATTTTCTCTTACTTACACGTCATGTGGAATGTCACCACAACACTTGTTCTTCTTATCATGTGTGGTAAACTTTTGCCTAGGTTGAAAAATATTGAAAAGTCAGTTTCTTGTACATTTGGCACGGCATATAGTTCCAAAAACAAGTTCAAAAATTCAAGAGGAAAACAAAATTATTTACTTCAGACGCTTCCAACAACTGATTTTCTTTGCCTTGGTTGATGAAGCCTCGTTCATCTTTGGTTCCCTGCAAAAGAACAGAACTCTTAATCCACAATTGAGTACAAATGGGCTAAACCGGATTTCATATACATTCTCCATTTCAACAAATGACAGAATAATATCCCCTCCAGTAAACATCACGTTAAATAAAACTATGTGGGAAAAGGTGCATAAAAGAAAACATAAAAAACCCAGGATTTGATCAAGACGGGCGGACGGACAAGTGAATGTGCAATCAATGCGTTTCAGATTTGGAAAAGACCCCGCAGAGTTACGTCCAACACAAAAAATAACCCTGGAGTTCAGATTGCAGTCCACAGTGATTGCTTCATCAGTTTACCCATCCTCGAAACAGGGGAAAGGGATATACGTTGCGATTGTGGTTCGAACATCCCCATTGTTCTCTTCCTCATTCCCAATCTTTCATTTTTCCTCTCCGTATTCGAACCTTATTTCCAAACCCTTATTTCCCAACACCCAGATTCGAACCCCCGTTGTCAAACACACCCTCTCAAATCACATCACCTCACCATTGTTTTCACCTCCTCAAATCCAGGGAACGCAAAAGCTTCTCACATCCTGGTAACTCTTTTTCCCTCCTCACATCCTGGTTACGCAAAAGGCGCCATGCACGGTGCTCCCCAAACTGCCAAGCAGAACAGGCAATGACCTCATTCCGGTAAGCCTGACATCTCACAGGTCTTTCGCACAGGCTCCCAGGGCCATCGGCAAGGGCGTGGAAGGGAGGATGACCACACCGGGGCTCGGATCTAATTGTAAGAGGGATAGCGCCAGGATCCACACTGTGGATCAAGCAGACGACAGCTCTCGTGAGATGTCTGAGTATGAACAGATGAAGGTCATGACATTAGATCCAGAGAGAGTGGACATGAAGCAAATTAACAGCCTGGAGGAGTCAAAATACCCAAGGCAGACTATGTGACAATGGAAGTAGGAGGAAGAGAGGTTCGCTTTCAGGTTGCCAGCAGTGCTTACATGCAATATTATTCCAAGGAAGTATGCCAGGAGGCTATGGAAGACTAACCAAATTTTATCCATGTACAATGGTACGACGGTAGTCCCACTGGGAAAATCCAACCTCAAGATAAACAAGTACAAAAAGTTTTAATTAAAACAAAAGCTGCGTCGATGTTACACAATGCCTAGATGCAGCTGTGCCTATAACGTCGATGTTATAGGCACAGGACATTCCTATTGATTCGATTACTTGATGTTATTTTTGTGCAAAGTGAAAATATATCTCGGCAATTTCCCGTGTGTGGCGACGAATTTTTAATATATCTCGGCATTTTCCCGTCTGTTATTTCAGGCGGTGTATGACTGAGCATGCCGCGATGTAAAAAAAAATATATCTCGGCAATTTCCCGTATGTGGCGACACGTGAACGAAGCTATGCTCCTCTCTCCACATTATTGTGACGACGTATAAAATAAATATTTCATCGTGACGATTGTCATCAAATGGACGAATTTTTAATATATCTCGGCATTTTCCCGTCTCTTATTTCGGGCGGTGTATGACTGAGCATGCTGCGATTAAAAAAAAATATGTCAATGGACTTGAAGTTACAGGCCTTTGAGAATTCATTTCGTTCTATAAAGGGCAACTTTCATCGGATTTTCTTCCTGTTTTTTTTCAACCGAGTCAAACTATGTTGGCGACTGTGAAAAATGAAACGATATATCGAATTTGATTTGAAAGAAAACTGTGTGAGAGGAAGACACCACGGGCCTACAAAACAGGCCTCAAAGCTGTGCGAGTTAATAAAATGGTGGATATTTGTTTATATGAAGGCTCTCCCAGAATGGGCGGAGCTATGGTTCCCAGAATGGGTGGAGCTTTGAGGTTTTGTCTTCTCTGCAAGAACAAGAAAAAGAAGAAGAAGAAGTGGTAACAACAACAGCAGAGTGCACTATGAGCAGCGTCTGCGACGCGGCTAAAAATCCAAAAAATGGAAGAAAATACAAAGTAGAATTTGTAGTAATACGAGGACTGCATACCAATTCTTGGCAGCAGGGCAGCACAGCAAATGGAGTTGACAACATTGCGCATAGAGAACCTGAGGAGCGTACATGCCAGAAAGGAAGAAAGTTTCCCTCTCAACAAGAGACAGCTGCTGGAGGAATTTGCAGATGTGTTTGAGGGGACTGGAAAGCTGGAAGCGAAATACCATCTAATGCTAGAGGAGAGTAAGAGGCCTGTAGTGCATCCACCAAGGCGTATTCCAATTGCGTTGAAAGGAAAGTTGAAAGCAGAATTAGGCAAGCTGAATGAGGCAGGGATAATAGCTCCTGTAGACTTGCCGACTCCCTGGGTATCCAGCCTTGTGTGTGTGGAGAAATCAAATGGGAAATCGAGAGTATGTCTGGATCCGACAGACCTTAATCAAGGACTGAAGAGATGTCACTATCCAATGACTACAATTCAGGACATACTGACAGAATTGAATGAGGCGAAGGTGTTCCGCGTATTTGATGCCAAGAATGGTTTCTGGCACATTGAACTGGATGAGGAGTGTTCATACTTGACCACGTTCAACACTCCATATGGTAGATATAGATGGCTGAGGATGCCATTTGGGCTCTCAACGGCCCTGGAAGAATTTCAGAGGAAACAAAACCAAGCACTCGAGGGTTTGCAGGGAGTGCGGTCAGTAGCAGATGACATCCTGGTATATGGGAAAGGAAAGACACAGGCAGAGGCAGAGGCAGAGCGAGACCATGACAGCAGTGAGAGTATTGATGAAGAGATGTATAGAGCGAGACCTGAAGCTGAACAAGGAAAAGGTGAAATTCAAACTCAAAGAAGTGACCTTCATTGGTCAAGTCGTCACTTCAGAGGGTCTGAAACCAAACCCAGAAAAGGTGAAAGCAGTTGTGCAAATGCCAAACCCAACTGATGTGCAAGGGGTACAGCGATTCATGGGTTTGTCAACTGTCTCAGCAAATTCCTTCCAGGCCTTAGTGACAAGTGTGAGCCCCGACGCAGACTGACACAGAAAGATGTCACCTGGTGGTGATCAGAAGTACATGAGAAAGTTATGCAGGAGACCAAGAGGCTGATTACTGCCAAATCAGTGCTCAAGTCCTGTGACTCATTGAAGGAGCTGACTGCAGGTGGATGCTACGGACACTGGACTTGGGGCTACACTGATCCAAGAAGGACATCGCATAGCATTTGCCAGCAGGGCTTTATCGGATGCAGAAACCAGGTATGCACAGATAGAGAAGGAGCTCCTTGCAGTTATGTTTGGTTTGGAAAAGTTTCATCTGCACACGTATGGGAGATAGGTGAAGTTGAAATCGGATCACAAACCGCTGGAGATCATTGCAACAAAGCCTCTCCACAGAGCACCAAAGAGGCTGCAGAGAATGCTTGTGAGGATGCAAGCATACAATGCTGAGATTCACTATCAGCCAGGCAAAGACATGCAAATGGCTGATACGCTTAGTAGAGCCTACACCTCAAGGACCCAATAGCCGACAAGGAAAACGAGTTTGAGATGGTAAACATGCCAAGACATGTCCCAATCTCTCAACCATTCATTAGGGAGATTGAAGATCATACCAGACAAGATGGTATCATTCAACAACTCAAACCAATGATACAGACAGGATGGAAAGAGACGCAACATGAGGTTGAGCCAGTCCTTAGACCATACTTCCATGCAAGAGATGAACTGAGCACTCAGGGTGACCTGATCTTCAAGGGAGGAGTTGTGATTCCCACATCAAAAAGGAAGGACATGGTGGAACCAGTTCACTCATCTCATCTGGGTGTGAACGGATGTGTAGGAAGAGCCAGAGAATGCATTTACTGGCCCAGAATGAATGCAGAAATTAAAGACTTTGTTCAAAAGTGCGAGACCTGCAGGTCTTTAGAGCGAGACCAGCCAAAGCAAACACTTCAACCCCATGACATTCCAGAGCGGCAATGGGCAAAAGTGGGAGCAGACCTCTTTCACTTGGAAGGGAAAATGTACTTGGTGGCAGCGGACTGCTTCTCAAGTTTCTGAGAGATTGACTTCTTACAAAACATCCTCTCATCAATCATCATTCGCAAACTTAAAGGACAATTTTGCGAGATGTGGAATCCCAGACATCCTGATCACAGATAATAGGCCACAGTTCACAGCCGAGAAATTTGTGAGGTTCTCAAAGAAATGGCAGTTTGATCACCATACATAGTCACCTCATTTCGCTTCGCTCAGATCAATGGAAAGACCGAGAATGCAGTGAAGATTGCAAAGTCACTGCTGAGGAAGGCAAAGGCAGCAAATTCAGATCCCTACTTGAGCATGCTTGCCTTCCACAACACACCAACAAAAGAAATGTGGAGCAGTCCTGTACAAAGGCTGATGAACAGACGAACCAGGACCTCACTTCCAATTTCTGAGAAGCTCCGAAAACAAGAGGTGCAGAAAGGCATGGGAGGTCAACTTAGATCAACTAAAAGCAGACAGGCATACTATTATAACAGAGGTGCCAAAGACCTACCGCCACTGAGAGTTGGAGACACAGTGAGGGTGAGGTCAACATCAGATAGACATCAGACATGCCAGAAAGCATGAGTAACTGGGCAATCCTCACAACCTCGATCATGTGAAGTGATGACCGAGGAGGGTGCGAGGTACAGGAGAAACAGAAGACATCTGAGAAAGACGGATGAAACGGCTTGTCAGACGGAAGCAGATGTTGGGATATCAGAAGTTTTGCCACAGGCCCGGGAGAATGAACACATGGCAGATCGACAGAAGGCCTCCAGAGAACAGCGGGTGACAACCAGATCGGGGAGAGAAGTTCATCAACCCAAGTACCTCATGGATTACGTTCAAGAGCAAAGAATACTGCGTCGTGGGTTGTGGTAAAGTGTAGTATATCATACTGTAGTAATGTGTAGTGTATCATTTTGTTGTATCCACTGATTAATCCAAAGGGAACAATTGGGGCAGAGGTATGTTGTTGTCGGGGTGGAGTAGTGAATACGAACTTATTATTTGGTAAATGCATATGGGTCTCAGTACAGTGAACATATTGGAACAAATTATGAAAGGAGGGATGTAACAGGGATAGCGCCAGGGGGCGCTAGAGAGTGAGTGCGGGTGTCGGGGCGGAGCGAGCTCAATGTTGTCGAGGAATGCGAACCGAGGAATAAAGGTTGCTCGTGTATGTGAACCCGAACAAGTTGTACATGAGTCTTCTATCCAGCAAGACGAGGAATGTTACACTAATAGGGGCCCAAAATTATTCCTTCAGTTATTTTTGTTTCATATGATTGTTTGTGACGATGAAACAACGTGTGCAGTTATATTTTGTGTCTCCCTCCAAGCCATTCAGGGCGATTCCCTGGCATACTATTGCCGTGGGCAGTAAACACCCTCCCTCGTGAAATAAACTAATGTGGGAACAACTTACATTATGATAATTGAGGTGATGCCATAATGACGGAAATTAACACAGGAATGTTGGCCAAATCCCAACCGGATAAAATGAGTTTGTAAACAAATCTGTTCACCTATACCATAAGAGAGCTGTGTGTGTAAATGTACGTTTGCGTGTGTGTGTGTGTGTGTGTGTGTGTGTGTGTGTGTGTGTGTGTGTGTGTGTGTGTGTGTGCGCGTGTGCAATATTAAATTTTCCTTATTGGGTGTAGAAAGGGAGTGTTTTTGGCACCTACAAAAAATAAAAATAACAACAAATTGATTTCTTCCAAAGACCAACAACAGGATTAGAACATCACCAGGTAACTCTGGATACTCCTGCTCCCACAGGAATAAATGAATAACACTCCAATTTCCCTTAACCATGGCATGTGTTTGGTCTGACAAAAATACAGAAACCTCCTTAGCTATAGGTTGATATGGGAAAAAAATTTGAAGGGGCCCGACACTTGGTATTGCCCCGGGGCCTATTCTGGCTCTCGGCGGCCCTGCACGCACCACATAACTTTGCATCTTTCAGTGCATACACCTTAGGGCTCACCTGTTGTGGAGCATCAATGAACACAAGACCTCCGACATTTATTTTCAGGGCTAAGCACCACACCTCACAACTCCACTACAGCACACCTCACTTGCACCAAGCATCCACCTGCAGTGACACCTCGTTGCGCCCTGCGGGGCCAAGCCTGTTTACATGAAGGTGAGCAAGGGGTCCCAAACACACACAGACTTCTTCCTTTATCTTCCCTTTTCTGTCTAATTTCCAGGGATGAACATGGTGCCGAACTGTATTTTGTTTAAAGATGGTTATACAAGGGGTTTCATTGAATGCTACGGATAGGACCGTTTATGCGACACTGCATTCTCTTGTAAATACGTGCCTGTTTAATACAAGAATTGTTGTTTCCAAACCTGCTCGATTGTCTTTCCTTCATTAGTTCTCCGCAGCTTACAATAAATGGAAGGATGGTTGTACCCCACTGATTCACTACGCTAGTCAAGCCGGCATCCCGGATTGTGCATCGGCCGCATGTAATGAATAGATAAAGGTGGGAGCCGGGAGCATAGTCCCTATCTGAGGTAACTAATTAGTCACCGGGAAAGTAAAGTCCTGTTAGCCACAGGGACTCTGCCAGATATTAAATCACCTTAGATGGCATCCGTGGTTGCTTAGGAACCCGTCAGGTCAGAGTTGTCCACGACTGGTCCGCTTCAGGGTCTTACGGCAGGAAGCAGTAACCACCAGGAAGCAGAAGAGAGGCCACCCGTAACCAGGCAATGTACCCGTAACAGATTTTTGTTCATCCCCTGGTGATGTTTCTGCACCTCCTCCACAATGTTCTCATCACCATACACTCAAACAAGACTTCCACACCACCTCATTACCAGTCCCACACCTCAAGACCACCTCAACACCCAACACCTTCTCAGTGATAAGTACATAAAAAAACCACCTTTAGAGGCCATTTTTCCCCACAAGCGGGGGTTGGCCTTTTTCGGGAACTGTGGTTGTTGTTGTTTTTCGGTCCCCTTTTTGAAGCAATGTTTTACGGTCGGATGCCCTTCCTGACGCCAACCCTTTTTGCCGCCTTTAACGACAAGCAGGTACTTATCATGTACTTATCAGTGATAAGTACATGAACTGATCAATTTAACTAATGTGGTGTTCCTTGAGAGCAGGCATTATGGGAGAAATGGCCTCCTCAAAGTTCCTTGTGTTGGTTGACAGTATTGTTGGTATTATGCTGATACAATATTGCACAAATCAGTGGGATATTTTCACAATCACAAGGGATATTTTCTCTTACTTACACGTCACGTGCAACGTCACCACAACACTTGTTCTTCTTATCATGTGTGGTAAACTTTTGCCTAGGTTGAGAAAGATTGAAAAGTCAGTTTCTTGTACATTTGGCCTGGTAGATATATCCAAAAACAAGTTTAAAAAGTCAAGAGGAGGAAAAGAAAATTATTTACTTCAGACGCTTCCAACAACTGATTTTCTTTGCCTTGGTTGATGAAGCCTCGTTCATCTGTGGTTCCCTGCAAAAGAATAGAACTCTTAATTCACAATCGAGTACAAATGGGCTAAACCGGATTTCTATACATTCTCCATTTCAACAAATGACAGAATAATATCCCCTCCAGTAAACATCACGTTAAATAAAATAATGTGGGAAAAGGTGCATAAAAGAAAACATTAAAAAACCCAGGATTTGATCAAGACGGGCGGACGGACGGGCAAGTGAATGTGCAATCGATGCGTTTCAGATTTGGAAAAGACCCCGCAGAGTTACGTCCAACACATAAAATAACCCTGGAGTTCAGATATTTCCACAGTGATTACTTCGTAAGGTTACCCATCCTCGTACCAGGGGAAAGGGAGATAGGTTGTGATTGTGGTTGGAACCTTCCCCATTGTTCTCTTCCTCATTCCCAATCTTTCATTTTTCCTCTCCATATTCGAAGGTCACTTCCAAACTCGAATTTACCGACACCTGTACTTGAACTGACCGCCATTTTCAAGCACCGATTCTCAAACCCTTATTTCCCAACATCCGGTTTGGAATGCCCGTTCTCAAACACACCCTCTCAAATCACATCACCTCACCATTGTTTCCACTCCTCAAATCCTGGTCACGCAAAAGGCAAAGGCACACACCATGCTCCCCAAACTTCCAAGCAGAACAGTCAATTATCTCATCCCAGTAAGACTGACATCTTACATGTCTTTCGCACACGCACCACATAACCTTGCATCTTTCAGCACGCACACCTAATCATCACATTTGATTGGTCGACATTATTACACCTCAAGGGTAATATTTTGTCCAAGTACTGCTAATGCTAAACTAGAGCTTTTTTGAAAATGGAGGGTCAAAAAGGCCATTTGTGTTCTGCAGTGTTCAAATATTTAATCGATTTAAAATAAAAGTTTTGAAGAGAAACTATTTTTTTTCGGAACTTTACTGTCATTGATATTTTACACCACCTTATTTAACACGTTTAATTCGTTATTTGTGCCTGGTGTTTGTGTTTTTTTATGACGTCACTAAAACAAGAAGTTTAATGTTTGGAATGATTTTCAATTTCATTCTCCTGTCAGACAGGCAGACAGACTAAACCAATTACCTTACTCCTGTGTGCGCTCGGGAGGACATTCCGTACCAATTTCAGAGCCAAACTACTGTTTGTTCTCACGAGTCAACCCCGTAGTTCTCATCCTTTTTTAAATGCTGAATGAAAAGTGAGGAAACATTTGGGTACATTTGGGTAATTCGTCGGACCCCGAACATGCGGGTCCGACGAATTACCCAAATGTACTCAAATGTAAGTGAGTTTACCCAAATGAAAGCACAATGTACCCAAATGTAAGACGTACTACGTAAAGGAAGGTTATTTTACGCGGTAAAACGTTACGGTGCGCTTCTTGACGTCCAAGAAAACCAATGCGAACAGAATTTTACAAATTTTACCGGCCCGATCGGTGGCAGCCATTTTAGGTCAGGGGGACATAACTCGGTATACATCTGCAGGATTAATGAATCCGTGCTGAAGCGACCAAGGTGGCGGTAAGTCTACCCACATAGGTTGATCCTAGACATTAGTGAAGTATAAATATTTGATGAAAGTTACACCCAACTTTCTTATTATTTGTATCGGAATGATGTGGAATATTTACCCAAAATGAAAATCAAAAAAAATGACGATTTACGCAAATGAACGGCAACGAGCAAAGATTTACCCAAATGAAGATCATCTCACACGGAACAAGTCACACAACGTGAAGTAAATATAAATATTTTACCCTAACCCTAACAACCCTAACTAACAACCCTAACTAACCCTAACCCTACCAGACCCTACCAGACCCTACCCTACCCTACCAGACCCTACCCTACCCAACCCTACCCTACCCAACCCTAACCCTTCCTTTACGTAGCACGACTTACATTTGAGTACATTTGGGTAATTCGTCGGACCCGCATGTTCCATTCTAAATTAAAGTCTATGGTCCGACGCAGCCGGGGTTTGATCCACACACCCAGTGGACGCTCTCACCAAAACACCAAGTTCGCTTTTCCCCCATTGGGATTACGGGGGTTCTGATGAGGGATTGAAAAATCGGATTCTTCGATGGATTGCAAGGTTGGGAAACAGTTTTGTGGTTTGTGGCGCGTTCGCTTAAAGCACGTTTCGTACCGAAAATACCACACAACTCCCAATGACTCTTTTTACCGAATTACGGTTCCTCATCCTGAAGCACCTCGCAGAAATAATCATTCATAAATAATTAACGACACGAACGAGGTGACGACGTGCTTTTACAGATGAGGTGATTCCATACATTGATGATTAGCACACAATAGTCAATACTCGACATTAAAAGATCAAATTCACTGAATGTTGCGAAAACCCGTCTGGTACCTCCGTTGCGATTTCTTCTTTAAAATTCGCATGTTGGGAGATAAAAAAACGCTTCCAAAGAAAATTTCAGTTTAAAAAATCCGAGAGGCGCCGAAAACACGCCCTGCTTCACAAGAAATCCGCGTGGAAATGCTTTCCTTGTCACCACAGGATACAATTGTGACGTCGCCTTCCTCGTCCTTAAATAATTATCGGATCCGACGTGACGTCACTTCCTGGCATTGGCCTTGAATCCGACCGAGTGATACTCAGGGTGGGTGAAAACAAAACTCTCCGCTGTATTGATTGCGTCAGCGTTGCAGTTGGTTCACCTCGGTTTTTAGCTTCTGTTTCGTGTGTTTTGATCGCTTGGTGATCGCTTCCGGTGAAAGTACCCGGATGTTCGGATCCAAGAATTACGAGTTTAACCGCGATCAGATTGGTGGATTCTAAGTCTTCAACGTTATTTTATTTATTAATTTTGAAAAATCGTTATACTGTATATTTATTTTGGGGAACAGTTTGTGGTGTTGTGCACGGAAGGTACGCTAGAGGGGGCGTGGTCAATAGGATGTGGAAGTGGGGGGTACGTTGGAGGGGGCGTGGCCAAAAGGAGGAGGAGTTCCGCCGTTCCGGCCTCCGGGAGTCGGGACCCGGGTAGAGGACGGAGCATGGAGAGGATAGGAACAGGACGTGGGGCCGATGTTGGATTGAATAAAATTGTTGGACCTTCCTGAAATCTTAATTCTTGGAGTACTTTACGACACAACAAATTGGAGACGAGAATGGGATTGAACTTGCATCCACCGACATCCTTTCTGCAAAACCCGGGTGAGCCCTCGATGCCTTTTACGGCCTGGACTCGTGTCTTTGAAAACTACGTGCTGGCGATACAGGAGACTACACTGGCTGATGCGATGCTAGAAAGCGCGCACTTTTGATACATTGCTTGGGCACCGAAGGTCAGAGACTCTTCCATACACTAACAGTGGCTGATAAAAGCTATGAGATGCACTTGAGGACTTGAGGAATTTTTTTTGGTCCCAAAAGCAATTGTTTTTATGTTTTGCTATGCATTATGTTTTGCACTCTGTCAAAGCGTCTTTGGGCTTCCTGAAAAGCGCTATATAAAATAAATGCATTATTATTATTATTATTATTATTAAGAGTTAATGTCGTGGCAGAACGATATAAATTTCGGCAACGTGGTCAGGAAAATGGCGAATCTACGGCACAATACATCGCCTCATTAAGGGAGATGGTCGTCACATGCGAGTTTGGAGAGCGGGCAGACGAAATGATCCGGGACCAGCTGGTCGAGAAAACAAACTCACCTCACATTAGAGAGCGGTTACTGCTAGAAACGGGACTGACATTACAGAAAGCTATAACCATCGCCAGATAGACTGAGTCGGCAATGGCGGAGGCCAAGGGGCTGCTAGCGCCATACAGGCCAAACATACACCCTGTGCAGACACAGGATTCGCAGAGCAGCAAAATACCCTTTAGACTCGCTGGGAGAGGTATTTCAGATCAGCGATCCAAACTGGCTCAAGAGAAGACGTGTTATACTATAGATGCGATTCTGGAAACCACACAGCTGCCCAGCAAAGGACTGCCGTTCTGGTGCAGTGCTGGCAGTGGCAGAGAGGTTTTACCTGTAGTACACCTTGGTGGGTACGGAAAGCGGAACGTTGTCTTTTAAGATCTCACCGGAAGCTCTGAAAATGAGTTTCTCATTGTGTGCCAGTGCCACTACCTGGTCGAAATTACCTACCTGTTACCTGCATGTTAATTCGGGATGTGTCAATGTTCAGTGAGATTAATGTAGTGTGACAGGGTGCTGCAAATCGTGGTGGAGGCATCTTACCTTTGAGCTGTCTATCTATATGCATCGATGTTGGATTTCCCATATTCCTATAAACTGTCGGGTTGGTGCTTCACAAGGACATTAAGCCGGGTGTCCCGTCTGCTGGCATGAGTTTTGTGGACGTTAAAGGAGAACGGACATGAGTATAGACATCAAATGCTTAAGATTAATTAATTGTAGCAACAAAAAAGATTAAGTTTGGCGCAAAAATTGTTGCTCCAGCATGCGTGAATCGTGAGATATCCGAGTTTTAAAATGCCAATAGCAGACGATTTCTCTCGCGCCGGCCAGCATCTCGCGATAATCTGCCCTCCACGATGTGACGTCATCGGAGGAAGCTGATGTGACTGCGCAATAGTAAACAATGGCAGACACCGACTCCGATCGTTGCGTAAGTCTGGATATCAGCGATATTTCTGACCAATCTGATGCGGAAAATGAAGAGAAAGTTAATAATCTTGGGGAATCACACTCGATTCTCCCATACAGATTCGAACCATACCGTCCAGAGGGTGAAGAAGAGAAATCGTAGGACACAGACACAATGGCGATCGATTTTGATCTCGGGCGCCTCCAAAATACTGAATGGTATTCATTTTTATGTCTCTTTTAATTGAAAAAGTTTCTTTTTCTGGTCAATGGAATACATAACTAATTTTTTAATTAATGTTCGGTGCCGTGAGGCAAGAAATGGATAGAAACACAGAAACGAAATACGACTTTATTGACTTAGTGCAGCACTGCAGGTGTATCAGTTGCAGTGTTCATGTACAAGCTTTAGTAACAGGTGCAGTTGTGGTAATTGTGAGGCCATGCCACAGGTGAATGAGTGCAAGTGCTGCAGGGAGATACCTAAAGTTAGAGAGGAAATAGAAAACGCTGGAGTACTTTCATGCATTATCAACCACCCTGGTTTTGCACCATGCTGTTTTGACACATATGTGCTGCAAACAGCTAACTACGCCTACATTGACCATCATGGAAAGCACGGGCCATCACAAAGAAACCAACATGAGTAAGTTCTACACATCATCCCCAAACTATATTTAACCCTCTGGGCCCTAGGGCTGATGCAATAAGCTGTGCTGTGCGCCAATTGATCGGCCCTTCAGGCCCCCGAGGGTTAAAATGTAAATTCAAACACTTTTTTCTTTTTCTTTTTTTTTTGTATACAGAGTCGAGGCTCGTGAAAGAGCTAACATTTATCATACAAACAAATCAGACAAACAAGCAAACAAACTATATAAAAAGGGGAGCGGTCGACAAGATGGGGAGAGAAGGGGAGGAAGCACACAAACACAACATTTGAGAGCAGGGACATCGGGAGATGTGTGGGAGGGAGAGGGCCTGGGGGGAGGCAGGATAGGGACAAAACGTAAGGCCACCAAGGACTTCCAGGAAAGAAGTCAAAGGTCACCTAAAAAAGTGGATTTGGGGTGAAATTAGCGGGGGTAGAAAAGATCAAGGTTTTGGATTGGGGAAGATAAGAGATGGTGGTGAACAGCCGTTTTAAAGACCTGGAGGGAGGAGTGGGATTGAAGAGAGTGAGGGAGTTTGTTCCAGAGGCGGGAGAAAAGAGGAATGAAGGAGTGAAGGTGAGCAGAGAGTCTTGATTTTGGCAGTTTAACCATAAGAGGGTTGCAGGCTGATCTTGTGCGACCTGTAGGAATATTTGGGGGACAGAGCCCAGAGAGAGCTGGGGGAGCAAGGCCGGAGAGGAGTCGGTAGAAGACGGAAAGACCACCAACCTGCCTGCGGTGAGTAAGTGAAAGGCCCTCAGAGATAGCGTCATCGCGGGAGATTCCAATGATTCTGAACGCTTTGGTTTCAACAGCATGAAGACGAGCTAGGTGTGAGGCAGGAGCACCAGCCCAGAGGGGAGAGCAGTACTCCATTGAGCTGCAGATGAAAGCCTTGTATGTGGTGAGGAGCTCAGGTGTGCCAAGGAAGGACTTCGCACGACGGAGGATGCCCAGTCGGCGACTGGCTTTGGAGGCCAGCTTGGAAATTTGGTTTTCCCAGGAAAGATCATGGCAGATAGTGAGACCCAAAAGCTTGAGTGACAGAACTTCTTGGAGAGGATTATTCAGAAAGTAGATGGGAGGGTTGTCCAGTCGGTCTTTTCGGAGAGACATCGTAAGAGTGTGAGATTTGTCAGGATTGAAAGACATGTTCCACTTGTTTGCCCAGTCTGTGATTTTGTCCAGGTCTGCAGAGAGTGAGGAGTCTGCAGACTGCCGATCTGAGGGATGAGGAATGGAGTGGCAGAGAGTGGAGTCATCAGCAAAGAGATAGAGAGGATTTTCAAGAGAGTCAGAGAGATCATTGATGAAGACCAGAAAAAGCACAGGGCCCAGAACACTGCCGTGGGGAACTCCAGCCTGAACAGGAAGAGGAGATGAGAGAAAACCATTCAGGGCCACACGTTGACTACGACTATAGAGGAAGTCCGCCAGCCATGCGTGGAGATTTCCATGGATACCAAAGGAGGAAAGTTTGGTGAGCAGAGCGGGGTGCCAGACCGTATCGAAGGCACGTGATATGTCGAGGGAGACAGCTCTAATTTCCTGTTTGGCATTGAGGACCTCCATCCATTGTTGAGACAGCAGAAGCAGCATGTCCAGAGTAGAGTGACCTGGTCTGAAACCAAATTGATGATCAGAGATCAAGCCATTGGAGAAGAGGAAAGAATTCATATCCGAAGCAATGATGGATTCCATGACTTTGCTGATAATTGGGAGAAGGCTGATTGGTCTGTAGTTGCTAGGATCTGTTTTTGCACCTTTTTTGTGCAAAGCGGTGATGTCGGCTGATTTCCAAGCAGATGGCAGTTGACCTTGAGCAAAAGAGAGGGTGAAGAGAACAGAGAGAGGGAGTGAAAGAGCAGAAGAACAGGATTTTAGGACCCATGGGCTGATGCCGTCAGGTCCAGTTGCAGAATCAGAGTCTAGGGTTGACAGAAACTTTTCCACCTTGTCAGGAGGAAAGGACACGGAGTCCAGGAGCAGCTGGGTACGACTGGGTATGGTGGGTACAGAGAGGGATGGGTTTGGGACACAAGATTTAGAGGCAAACACAGAGTTGAGGCATTCAGCTTTTTCACGTGCGGAGTCAGCTGTGTAGCCATTTGAGGAAAGGGAGGGGATGGAGGGGGAACAAACACCAGAAACAGATTTGACCAGACGCCACCAGGATTTGGAAGAGGGAGACAGATAAGAGAGTTCGGTCTTGAGAACGGAGAGATATTGTTTCCTGGCTCTCCTGAGGGTGGACACACACTTGTTTCGGACTTTGTGAAAGGAAATGAGATTTCCTTCCGTTGGATTTGCTTTCCAGGAGACGAAGGCAAGTTGTTTCTGGGCAACAGCCTCACCACAGGATTCCGTGTACCATGGACGGGAGGAAGGGTATGACAACTGAAGACGAGATGGGATAAATCTGTGCATGAGAGAGAGCAATTTACTTTGGAAGAATTCCCAGGATGAGTTGATGTCAGAGGTGGTAGAGATGGGAGACCAGTCCAGATGATTGATGGCTGCTTGAAGACCGTGCCAGTTGGCCTGAGTGAAATGCCAGACTCGTCGACGCTGAGGAGGCTCTCTGAGAATGGTCAGAGAGATGTCCACTTTAACAAGCACATGATCAGATGAGCCAATTGGAGCAGAAGACGAGCAGCAGACATTTTCAGGGAAGTTAGTCATAACCAAGTCCAGAAGAGAAGATGCTCCGTTGACTGAGATCCGGGTTGGGAAATTGACAGATTGTGTCAGTCCCAGTGAGTCGCAGAAGTCCTTTGCTGAGGAGCCATGGCTGGTGAGAGAGGTACCCACACCCAGCCAACTGGCATGGTGACAATTGAAATCACCACATATGAGAAAGAGAGAGTTGGGATGAGTAGATAGAAGTTGATCCATATTATCAGACAGCGAGATGTAGATGGAGTCATCACTGTTTGGTGGACGGTACAACACACATATGAACAAGAGGTGGGAGCGAAGGGGAAGTCGTAGCCAGAGGTATTCTTGGGGGTGAGGTGGAGAGAGTGCAGTGCAGGGCGAATGAGGAAGAGAGTTTTTGATAAAGATAGCAACCCCACCTCCAGGACGAGGCTCAGGTCTATCGTACCGGAGGAGGGAGTAACCCGGGAGAGATACTAAGGAATCAGAGACATCATGAAGGAGGAAAGTTTCTGTAAAGCAGATCACGTCTGGTTTGACAGAAGCAACCTGTATGGAGAGATCAGTTAAGTTTGAACGAAGGCCCCGGATGTTTGAGGTCCATACCGTTAAAGAGGAAGGGGGGGGGGGCATCGGATACAGAACAGGTGGGAGGAGGGGTAGGGTAAGATGTGGAAGACGTAGGGAGAGCTGCTGTAGGTGTGTCAGAGATTTCAGAATAGCTCGGAGAAAGGGAAGGATGGGGCGGACAAAAGGTTTGATGGTGATTGGGTGAGGCACAATGAGGTGTTATTTGAGGAGGGGGAAGAGCGAGGTAGAAGGTTGGGGGAGATGGAGGTGAGAGTTGGAAGGGGGAAGAAGCGGGGAGGACGCTTTGAGGAGGGGGAGTGAGAGAGGGGAAATTGAGAAGAAATGAGGGTGGGGAGAGTTGAACGGGAGGGGCGAGGGGGGAGTTTAGGAGGGAAGGGACAAGGGGAGGGATTTGAAAGGGATGGGATATGGGGGAGATTTGGAGGGGAGGGGTGAGGGGGGAGTCTTGGAGGGGAGGGCGAGGGGGAGTCTTGGAGGGGAGGGGTGTGGGAGTACTTAGTGCATTTATACATTTATTTATACATTTATACATTACTATGTACATTTATGCATTTTTAAGTGCTACCGACATGATTTTAGATCACTTAAATAATTCTTGTTAACAGCAGATCATGATAAAAAATGTATCTTTTCATTAAAAGTCTGGCGGTATAGAAAGCTAAAAGGCAATTAGGGATGAAAAAGAAATACAACCTTTGTGACGTCACATGGGTTTGGCAAAGTATTTGTGCAAATAATTGGCAAGGGATTTCCACAGACAGGATGTAAACAGGTTCGACAATTTGTTTGACCAACAGAAATTCTCGGAGATTATAAGAATTGACTTAGAAAGTAACATTTTAACCATCTGCCCTTATCACCTACTGGCATGCTGGTAGCATAATGTAAGTATAAGCAAAACATACGTATTTCCACAAGATGTAACACTAATAAGAGATTTCTAACGGTTGGAAATTTGTGTTTCAGGAGATACATATTTGTAGCGTATCGTCAGTTTGTCCGCTTGTGTTGGGGTCATCTCGGAAAAGACAATCGTGTGCCATTGCCGTCATGTGTGGTCAACAAAATACGTCATCATTTCCCAGCTGCAGACTACGTGGGATTCAAACATCCACAGCAGAAGAATTAGAGGCTGCAAAGCGGCTCTGGAGCAGAGCGACAGCTTCATCCTTGGCTGGATGACTGACACCAGCACACAGCGCAGGCGGTTGATCAATGTTTGGTGTCTGTCTGTCTTTTGCTGATGTTGTGCACTGTGCAACAACTACCTCCATGATCTCTCTCACGTACTCTGCAATCACAAACATGAGAATAATACTGTGCAAGATAAATGTCTGTTGCAATATAAAGTTCTTCCATGAAATAAGAATTTTAATCAAATGTGTAATCATGCAGTGTTGTTTCTTCAGTGAATAGAGCATACTTTGGAGAATATTATTGAAATTTGTACCATATGTAGGGTCTTTCAAAATCTTCTTCACAGAATACTCTCCCTTCTTCCACTTTGGAAAGTTGATGGCATATCGTGCCTGTCCTGCCGCAGTCCTCTGCTGTTCTCGACCAGCATTCTCGTTAAAATGCATGTCTGCGAGGAGAGTTCTAAAAATCATAACATAAATAATTTGTGACGTGTGTACGTCACACAAGAATCTATAACTTTCTAAATCAATAAATGATAAAATTTAAAAAACCTGCTCAGTTGACCATGGTAGGAGAAGGAATACATCTTGGGTGCAAAGTGATTGAGGAGGCTGTGGAAGGCCTCGAGAGAGGAGGTTTGCTCTTGACCAGACAGCTGTCTCATGTCCCTCAGCAGAGCAGGGCTACGCACAAGTTTCTCCAGCTTCACCATTGCTGGAGTACCTGCAATAAGCATGACATGTGAATATGCAACACTAAATGAAACTTAGTCAATAATCTTATGACAATAACATGAACATTTATCACTCACATGGATGGAACCACTGTTTTCTGGCTTCTCTCCCAACCAGTGGAGCATGTGCACATGAAGGGAAATGAGGGTTATCATGTACATGAATATTGACAAGGTGGTTGAGGATGGATGTCCACTTTGCAGTGATGGTGTCTGTCTGTCTGGCTGTCCTGGGGGGTGTGCAGCTGGCGCACCAGTACAGGTGATTGATGATGCTGGCCATCCACTGCACAATTCCATGGCATTCTTTCTCTTTTGACAGAGATAGCAATTTCTTCTTAACACCTGCAAGAAAAGAGAACGGGAAAAATGCATATTTCCCATAGAAAGAACAAAGTTCGATACAGCTTTATAATGTAAAAGCGTTCACCACCTTTTGCAATGTGCCAAACGTCAAAGAGGTGTTTGACTTCAGGTGCATTTTCCTTCATCCATTTCCTAACCTGGACATGCCTGTCCGTGACCATTGTGTCTATGGACAGGCCTTCTTTGCTCAGAAATGCCATCACTCTTTTCAGCCCCTCCTTCTCCATGTGGCATGAGCTTGGAACTTCATTGCACTGTAAACATAATCGTGTGTTGAGAACATCTAAGTCAACTTAAATTGTCCACAACCAATATTCTATGTACCCACACTAGTTCTATGTGTATGTCGGCATATATCTGCTGATGTTACCTGAACAAGCTCAACATCGATGATGACTTTGGCCACCAGCTCCATGATAGCATAAGAGCCAAACTTCGCCGAGTGTCCTGGCGAGTCACAGCGTCCATCCCCACCAAACATCAAACCTCTGCGCTCTGCTTGCAGGGATGCCACGAGCCACTTTCTGTTCTCCAACCAAACGTGTTTTATGGCAGGAAAAAGCATCATGTTCTGGTGTCGCGAGAAAGTTCTCGATGAAATTCCTGCCACTCTCATATGGTGGAGAACCTTGAGTACCTTGCTTGGTACAGCACCTGACATGAGAATGCCAGCTGACAAAATGATATTGCCAGCAAGTGACTTGCCTATATAAGGCTGACTCTTCCACTCTGTTGTCAGAGAACATACACCACATTGAAAATGCACCAGCAACATGGTGCCGTTTGTGTTATGATCCACCTTGAGACCCGTCTCTCCACACCAGCTGCAGCGCACCAACTTGAAAAGTCGCAGCAAGCTGCTCCAGAAGACTATATACTTTGTGTCGTCGAGGACATTGTTTGTCTCAGGAGTCTGTTGCTCGGAGCTGCAACTGTCGTCAGTCTCGTCAGCAGATGAAGGCAGGTAGTCGTTATCACTCTCATCAAGAGGTGCAGGGCTGTCACAGCCGACATCTCTTCCAGCAGCTGCCACAGCATCATTTTGATGGCCACATGTTACACAGTGGCCTGGCAGTGGCTCAGTCTGTGTGCCAATGTGTGACACATGGCTGAGCACATCAGTTTGAGAACCTGGAAGTCATCAGCAAACATTAAACATCAAAACAATTAACAAGTGAAAAGTAATAGAATCATAAAAAGCATATTAATAATAATACAGCAAGTAATACCTTTGTGTTTAAGAGTGCCGAGCTTGGTTTGTGACACCTGAACACGCACGTGTCGTCTGGTGCAAGGCTGAAGAGATGTCTCTGTTGACTGAACCTGGAAATAAACCATACATATTTCTCATTAGTTATGCGATTACTTCGCTAAAAAATTGCAAAAACAAGAATTATGCTGTGGCTATTATTTGTAACAAAGTGACGAACCTCACTGGACACAGCCTCACAATCAGCAGGTGCCTGGCTCTGATCACATGTAGAAGTTGTAGCAGCAGGTTGTGCTACTTTGAGAAGTGATGAAACTTCCTGTGAATAAATAAATAATATGTATCACAAACCACAATTTCACCTGCATGTAGTGATAGAAATTTCGAATATAGGTCACCAAATGTCAAATGTAAACAAACAGAAGCCACACAACTCACCCTTTTCGTTGCTAGTTTTTCTGCAGCTTTCGATTTGCGTGTATTTTTATCTGGTTTCTCTGCCGAACTAACGAAAATAGACGGTACAGCTGAGGGAATGAGCACCCGTTTATGTTGTACAGCAAATCCCAAACTTGCTTTAAGTTGTGGGATTTTATTGAAACTAGCGCTCAGAATGTTCGCTGCATAACACCGACGATGAAGTTGGCATCCACTTCGGCCGTGTTCTCTGAACTTGTTTCGTCCAAATATCTCTCAGCTTAACATCCTTCGGGAATTTGAAAACGGAGACAGTTTCACTTGGACAATTAGAACAACCAGCAGCCACACAACGACTGGGCATGATTCCAACTGATCGTAACGAAAACAAAGCGATGTTCTGATCGTCACGAAGCCAACAAGGCTTTAAGAACGAAAAACTGGGTTACTTCGCAAACGTAATTTCCGGTTTGCGGTTTTGACAAAACTGATTTTGCTTGTTCGGCGATATTTTGACAAATTCTAATAAAACCGCGAAGATATTTGTGAAATGAACTCAATAGAAGTGTTTAAGATATGTTTATGTTTCGAAATCTGTAAAGTTGTTTTGGTCGTTTCCGTTCTCCTTTAACCTTTATTTCATTACAGGTACCTTTCCTCCAAGTCTTCCATCACCATGTTTGCTGCCACAACAGATACCGGAGAGCCCATGGCGGTACCAAACACCTGTTTATAATATATCCCGTTAAAAAGGAAATAAGTGGAGGACAGGCAGGCACTGAGCAGATGACACACATTTGAGTCATTTAACATGCTGCCCACCTGTTTCCAGCAATCGTCCTTTAATACACGCAGACCACCCACCTCCACGGACAAAGCTATGGGCACGTGAGTAAATCAGGACACCACATTGAAGGACACCATGGATTTGTGCGGTTTGATGGTTACATGCTTCACTGTCTGAACAAAATCCGAGCTGTTGCATAAAGTTCGCTTCGTTTTTCCCACCAAATGCTTCAGGATGTTGGAAAGAAACTTAGACAAAGCATATGATGGTCCATTGATGCATGAGATAATGAGATGTAGAGGAACCCCTTCCTTGTGTACTTTCAGCAGCCCGCATGCCCTGGGGGCAACTCCACTGCTACTGTACAATATTGTTTGTAATGTGTCGCCGATAGTCGACCTGTTCTTTTCATTTCAGCGAGCAGCGAGTTCAACCCACATTCCTCCTTTTTTGTTGGATCCGAGGGAAGCTGCTCATAGGTCGATGTGCCTGCTCGCCTCTGAGCTGGGCAGCCTTGGGTTTGAATATAAAATGAGTGAAGTTCCGAAATACGTCGTCCAATTTGCATGTGACGTTTTATTTGAGCGACCAAATTAAAAACTATTGTTGTTTTGCGAGCCGTGATTGTGGTTTTGGGGTGGTCATTCGGATGTAGGACTCGGTATCGTGCTATTGGTCTCGCGAGATCTCGGAGACGGTGGGAGGGATTTTCGAAGCTCCACACGGTCTCCACGTTTTTCGAAGTTAAGTCTGTTCACAATTGTATTTTGTCGAAACTGTATTTATCTTTCGGTGTGGGAAGTTATTGTGTGCAACTTTGGTTGTTTCTTGGTGTTTATCTTTCATAAATTGATCGTCTGTTTGCCGTGTCGCGAGCAAGGCCTTTGCCGCGTCGCGAACGATTTGAAATCGAAGTTAAGTGATTGTTCCCATTTGTAATTTCGTTAAAACTGTATTTATTTATGGTGTTGTACGTATATTGTGTCCCGACGAAGATTTTTCGGTGCAAATCTTTCATACCTGTATTGAAAATCGTGTTAATTCGTGTCGTGTCTTGAGGCCTTGTACAGTGTACACTGTACAACCTTGAGGCTTTGTTTTTCTCTCAGCGGTCCGTCGTTTGTGATCCAATAACTTTCGTTCTCTGTATTCCCAGTCTTTTCACCCATAGCCTACTTCCTTGTGTAAATCTCAACTCAAAAAAAAACAAAAACATTTTCTTCTCTGTTCTCATTCGTTTATTCATTCTTATTCGTTCGTTCGTTCTTCGACCACGTGTTTCTCCCCCATTTCCCCAGATAGTTTTCACTGTTATTAACCTTCAATGTTTACACTTTCCCCTCAAGTTATGTATTCCGTCATATTTTATAACACCTTTTTCTTCTTCTTCTTTAAAAGGCTGCTTTCGACTTGCTCACCAAATCAATTCATCCCAAAAAAAATATCCATCTCCTATAGTGCCTTTTTTCTACATTCCCTAAACTCTCCTGCACTCCATCCTCCATCCAGCGTCCTTAAACGTATTTTTAACTCGAAGGTCACAAGAAACTCATTTTGCAATAAATGTTCGTTTCCCATAAATTGTACACTTTCTAAAATCCAATCTCACCCCTCCCCTCCAAATCTTCCCCATAACCCCTCCCCTCCAAATCTTCCCCATCACCCCTCCCCTCCAAATCTTCCCCATCACCCATCCCTTTCAAATCTCCCCCCTTGCCCCCTCCCTCCTAAACTACCCCCTCACCCCTCCCCGCCAAGACGCCCCCTCGCCCCTTCCCTCCTAGACTCCTCCCTCACCCCTCCCCTCCAAATCTCCCCCATATCCCATCCCTTTCAAATCCCTCCCCTTGTCCCTTCCCTCCCAAACTCCCCCCTCACCCCTCCCCTTCAAATCTCCCCACCCTCATTGCTTCTCAATTTCCCCCCTCTCACTCCCCCTCCTCAAAGCGTCCTCCCCGCTTCTTCCCCCTTCCAACTCTCACCTCCATCTCCCCCAACCTTCTGCCTCGCTCTTCCCCCTCCTCAAATAACACCTCATTGTGCCTCACCCAATCACCATCAAACCTTTTGTCCGCCCCATCCTTCCCTTTCTCCGAGCTATTCTGAAATCTCTGACACACCTTCAACAGCTCTCCCTACCTCTTCCACCTCTTCCACATCTTACCCTACCCCCCCCCCCCCCCCTGTTCTGTATCCGATGCTCCCCCTTCCTCTTCATTAACGGTATGGACCTCAAACATCCGGGGCCTTCGTTCAAACTTAACTGATCTCTCCATACAGGTTGCTTCTGTCAAACCAGACGTGATCTGCTAAACAGAAACTTTCCTCCTTTATGATGTCTCTGATTCCTTAGTATCTCTCCTGGGCTACTCCCTCCTCCGGTATGATAGACCTGAGCCTCGTCCTGGAGGTGGGGTTGCTATCTTTATCAAAAACTCTCTTCCTCACTCGCCCTGCACTGCACTCTCTCCACCTCACCCCCAGGAATACCTCTGGCTACGGCTTCCCCTTCGCTCCCACCTCTTGTTCATATGTGTGTTGTACCGTCCACCAAACAGTGATGACTCCATCTACATCTCGCTGTCTGATAATATGGACCAACTTCTATCTACTCATCCCAACTCTCTCTTCCTCACATGTGGTGATTTCAACTGTCATCATGCCAGTTGGCTGGGTGTGGGTACCTCTCTCACCAGCCATGGCTCCTCAGCAAAGGACTTCTGCGACTCACTGGGACTGACACAATCTGTCAATTTCCCGACCCGGATCTCAGTCAACGGAACATCTTCTCTTCTGGACTTGGTTATGACTAACTTCCCTGAAAATGTCTGCTGCTCTTCTTCTGCTCCAATCGGATCATCTGATCATGTCCTTGTTAAAGTGGACATCTCTCTGACCATCCTCAGGGAGCCTGCTCAGCGTCGACGAGTCTGGCATTTCACTCAGGCCAACTGGCACGGTCTTCAAGCAGCCATCAATCATCTGGACTGGTCTCCCATCTCTACCACCTCTGACATCAACTCATCCTGGGAATTCTTCCAAAGTAAATTGCTCTCTCTCATGCACAGATTTATCCCATCTCGTCTTCAGTTGTCATACCCTTCCTCCCGTCCATGGTACACGGAATCTTGTGGTGAGGCTGTTGCCCAGAAACAACTTGCCTTCGTCTCCTGGAAAGCAAATCCAACGGAAGGAAATCTCATTTCCTTTCACAAAGCCCGAAACAAGTGTGTGTCCACCCTCAGGAGAGCCAGGAAACAATATCTCTCCGTTCTCAAGACCGAACTCTCTTATCTGTCTCCCTCTTCCAAATCCTGGTGGCGTCTGGTCAAATCCGTTTCTGGTGTTTGTTCCCCCTCCATCCCCTCCCTTACCTCAAACGGCTACACAGCTGACTCCGCACGTGAAAAAGCTGAATGCCTCAACTCTGTGTTTGCCTCTAAATCTTGTGTCCCAAACCCATCCCTCTCTGTACCCACCATACCCAGTCGTACCCTGCTGATCCTGGACTCAGTGTCCTTTCCTCCTGACAAGGTGGAAAAGTTTCTGTCAACCCTCGACTCTGATTCTGCAACTGGACCCAACGGCATCAGCCCATGGGTCCTAAAATCCTGCTCTGCCGCTCTATCTCACCCTCTCTCTGTTCTCTTCACCCTCTCTTTTGCTCAAGGTAAACTGCCATCTGCTTGGAAATCAGCCAACATCACCGCTATGCACAAAAAAGGTGCAAAAACAGATCCTAGCAACTACAGACCAATCAGCCTTCTCCCAATTATCAGCAAAGTCATGGAATCCATCATTGCTTCGGATATGAAATCTTTCCTCTTCTCCAATGGCTTGATCTCTGATCATCAATTTGGTTTCAGACCAAGTCACTCTACTCTGGACATGCTGCTTCTGCTGTCTCAACAATGGATGGAGGTCCTCAATGCCAAACAGGAAATTAGAGCTGTCTCCCTCGACATATCACGTGCCTTCGACACGGTCTGGCACCCCGCTCTGCTCACCAAACTCTCCTCCTTTGGTATCCATGGAAATCTCCACGCATGGCTGGCGGACTTCCTCTCTAGTCGTCGTCAACGTGTGGCCCTGAATGGGTTTCTCTCATCTCCTCTTCCTGTTCAGGCTGGAGTTCCCCAAGGCAGTGTTCTGGGCCCCGTGCTTTTTCTGGTCTTCATCAATGATCTCTCTGACTCTCTTGAAAATCCTCTCTATCTCTTTGCTGATGACTCCACTCTCTGCCGCTCCATTCCTCTTCCCTCAGATCGGCAGTCTGCAGCCTCCTCACTCTCTGAAGACTTGGACAAAAGACTGGTCAAACAAACCAGGAAAAATCACAGACTGGTCAAACAAGTGGAACATGTCTTTCAATCCTGACAAATCTCACACTCTTACTATGTCTCTCCGAAAAGATCGACTGGACAACCCTCCCATCTACTTTCTCAACAATCCTCTCCAAGAAGTTCTGTCGCTCAAGCTTTTGGGTCTCACTATCTGCCATGATCTTTCTTGGGAAAACCACATTTCCAAGCTGGCCTCCAAAGCCAGTCGCCGACTGGGCATCCTCCGTCGTGCGAAGTCCTTCCTCGGCACACCTGAGCTCCTCACCACGTACAAGGCTTTCATCCGCAGCTCATTGGAATACTGTTCTCCCCTATGGGCCGGTGCTCCTGCCTCACACCTAGCTTGGCTTCACGCTGTTGAAACCAAAGCTTTCAGAATTATTGGAATCTCCCGCGATGAATCTATCTCTGAGGGCCTTTCACTCACTCACCGCAGGCAGGTAGGTGGTCTTTCTGTCTTCTACCGACTCCTCTCCGGCCTTGCACCCCCAGCTCTCTCTGTGCTCTGTCCCCCAAATATTCCTACAGGTCGCACAAGATCTGCCAGCAACCCTCTGATGGTTAAACTGCCGAAATCTCGGCTCTCTGCTCACCTTCACTCTTTCATTCCTCTTTTCTCCCGCCTCTGGAACAAACTCCCTCACTCCCTTCAATCCCACTCCTCCCTCCAGGTCTTTAAAACAGCTGTTCACCACCATCTCTTATCTTCCCCCATCCAAAACCTTGATCTTTTCTACCCCCGCTAATTCACCCCAGATCCACCTTGCTTGAAATTCCAACTTCTTTCCTGGAAGTCCTGGCAGTGTCCATATGTTTTATACCTCTCCCACCGCCCCCTTCCCATGCCCCCCCCCCCCCCCCAAAGCCCTCGCCCTCTCTCAGATCTCTCGATGTGTCCATGTCTCTCGGTCCCTGCTCTCAAATGTTGTGTTTGTGTCCTTCCCCCTCTCTCCCCATCTTGTCTACCGCTCCCGATGTTATATGTTTTATGTGTCGGTTTGTCGTTTTGTGTGATTAATGTTCGCTCTTTCACGAGCCTCGATCTTGTATACAAAAAAAAAAAAAAAAAAAGGATGGGTGCAGGACGCACACCAGGGGCCGTGGCGCACGTGTACCAGGGTGTTTGGCTGGCACGGCGTGTGCTGAGTATACGTCATACGTGTGTGTTGAGCTGTCAGGTCAGGGTGTGCGTGCTGAGTTTGAGGGGGGGTGACGTCATCACGTCGAATCGCTTCGCGCGAGGGAGGGGGGGTGACGTCATCACGTCGAATCGCTTCACGCGAGGGAGGGGTCACGTTTTGTTCCATTTGGACATTTGAATTTCCTTTGTCGGCAGAAGGACCATGCGATTGGTTGTGAAGTCACACACACACACACACACACACACACACACACACACACACACACACACACACACACACACACACACACACACACACACACACGACTTTCTTAAATAGTGAAGATAAAGTCCCTGAGATATTTAGGGATCGCATGGCTGAAGATAGTATGTAGAGTTTCTTCTGCTTCAAACAAGGGTACGGTATCCAGATTAATAATGTAGAACGATTAAATAATAATGATTAAACAAAGGTGTATTGGAACATGTTGCGATTCCGACTGCATGGGACCGGGCTGGCATTGAGTTTGAGGGGGGAGGAGTGTATGGATTGGGTCCCGATCTCGCGACAGGGCGGGGTGTGGACCCCTGTGGACAAAGGGGCACGTTTGTGGTGTGAAAAGTCCTGCAGAGCAAACGTGCGAGTCAGGTGTGTTTGAACAAATTAATAAATGGTTTTGTGAATGATTTTACCCCTGTCTGTCTGACCGTGTTCATGAAGCTGGTAATGGAGTTATAGTGGTGCAACAGGGATTTCGAAGAGGCAGGCAGGTACACGGAGAGGAACAAAGCTGCGGGACCATGAGGCCTGCGAGGCGATTCAATGGAGGGCCAAAGTTGAGCGTTCAGGAGGAGCTGAAGCGATTTAGCATCGGAATGCATCACTCCGAGGACCACCAGCTGTTCCAGGGAGGTAAAGTGTGAAATATGGGAATGTGATCTTGTGGACAATCTGTGAATGTAATGACAGGTGCATTGGCATGGTTTTGCTTGTAAAATGAGGTATATACACGACCGGTCAAAAGTTTTAGAAACGCCTCAATTTTTCCAGTTTTTATTGAAATTTACACAGTTTAATGTCTCAATGTACTCTGAAATTAAGCATGGAACAAATAAACAATTGGAGATAAAAAAGAAATCATAGAATCATTTTGTTTAACAAAATTTACTTTAAATTTTTGACTCAGCAAAGTAGCCACCTTTTGCAGATATAACCTCCAAACACACTCGTGGCATTCTTTCGACAATGGAAATCAAATGTTGTTCGGGAAGTTCTTCACAACACTGTTGCAATGTTCCCACAAATGTGTTGCACTTGTAGGTTGCTTTGCTTCCACCCTTCTTTTCAGATCTCTTCCTCCCTTTGCTTCCACCCTTTCAGATGACTTCCTCTCTAGTCGTAGTCAACGTGTGGCCCTGAATGGGTTTCTCTCATCTCCTCTTCCTGTTCAGGCTGGAGTTCCCCAAGGCAGTGTTCTGGGCCCTGTGCTTTTTCTGGTCTTCATCAATGATCTATCTGACTCTCTTTTTTTTCTTTTTTTTTTTTTTTTTTTTGTATACTGAATCGAGGCTCGTGAAAGAGCTAACATTTACTTCACAAACAAATCAACCAGACAAACAAAATATATAAAAAGCGGGAGCGGAAAACAAGATGGGGAGAGAAGGTGAAGCACACAAACACAACATTTGAGAGCAGGGAGATGTGTGGAAGGGAGAGGGCTTGGGGGGAGGAGGCATGGGAAGGGGGGGGGGGGGTGGAGGGAGAAGTATAAAACACAAGGACACCAATGACTTCCAGGACAGAAGTTGGAATTTCAAAAAAGTGGAATTGGGGTGAAATTAGCGGGGGTAGAAAAGATCAAGGTTTTGGATGGGGGAAGATAAGAGATGGTGGTGAACAGCTGTTTTAAAGACCTGGAGGGTGGAGTGGGATTGAAGAGAGTGAGGGAGTTTGTTCCAGAGGCGGGAGAAAAGAGGAATGAAGGAGTGAAGGTGAGCAGAGAGTCTTGATTTTGGCAGTTTGACAATAAGAGGGTTGCAGGCAGATCTTGTGCGACCTGTAGGAATATTTGCGGGACAGAGCCCAGAGAGAGCTGGGGGGGCAAGGCCAGAGAGGAGTCGGTAGAAGATGGAAAGACCACCAACCTGCCTGCGGTGAGTGAGTGAGAGGCCCTTGGAGTTAGCTTCATCGCGGGAGATTCCAATGATTCTGAATGCTTTGGTTTCAACAGCGTGAAGACGAGCTAGGTGTGAGGCAGGAGCACCAGCCCAGAGGGGAGAGCAGTATTCCATTGAGTTGCGGATGAAAGCCTTGTATGTGGTGAGGAGCTCAGGTGTGCCAAGGAAGGACTTCGCACGACGGAGGATGCCCAGTCGGCGACTGGCTTTGGAGGCCAGATTTGAAATGTGGTTTTCCCAGGAAAGATCATGGCAGATAGTGAGACCCAAAAGCTTGAGTGACAGAACTTCTTGGAGAGGATTATTCAGAAAGTGGATGGGAGGGTTGTCCAGTCGGTCTTTTCGGAGAGACATCGTAAGAGTGTGAGATTTGTCAGGATTGAAAGACATGTTCCACTTGTTTGCCCAGTCTGTGATTTTGTCCAGGTCTGCAGAGAGTGAGGAGGCAGCAGACTGCCGATCTGAGGGATGAAGAATGGAGCGACAGAGAGTAGAGTCATCAGCAAAGAGATACAGAGGATTTTCAAGAGAGTCAGAGAGATCATTGATGAAGACCAGAAAAAGGACAGGGCCTAGAACACTGCCTTGTGGAACTCCAGCCTGAACAGGAAGAGGAGATGAGAGAAACCCATTCAGGGCCACACGTTAACTACGACTAGAGAGGAAGTCCGCCAGCCATGCGTGGAGATTTCCATGGATACCAAAAGAGGAGAGTTTGGTGAGCAGAGCAGGGTGCCAGACCGTATCGAAGGCACGTGATATGTCAAGGGAGACTGCTCTAATTTCCTGTTTGGCATTGAGGACCTCCATCCATTGTTGAGAAAGCAGAAGCAGCATGTCCAGAGTAGAGTGTCCAGGTCTGAAACCAAATCTTGAAAATCCTCTCTATCTCTTTGCTGACGACTCTACTCTCTGTCGCTCCATTCCTCGTCCCTCAGATCGGCAGTCTGCAGCCTCCTCACTCTCTGCAGACCTGCACAAAATCAGACTGGGCAAACAAGTGGAACATGTCTTTCAATCCTGACAAATCTCACACCCTTACGATGTCTCTCCGAAAAGACCGACTGGACATCCCTCCCATCCACTTTCTGAATAATCCTCTCCAAGAAGTTCTGTCACTCAAGCTTTTGGGTCTCACTATCTGCCATGATCTTTCCTGGGAAAACCACATTTCAAATCTGGCCTCCAAAGCCAGTCGCCGACTGGGCATCCTCCGTCGTGCGAAGTCCTTCCTTGGTACACCTGAGCTCCTCACCACTTACAAGGCTTTCATCCGCAGCTCTATGGAATACTGCTCTCCCCTCTGGTCTGGTGCTCCTGCCTCACACCTAGCTCGTCTTCACGCTGTTGAAACCAAAGCGTTCAGAATCATTGGAATCTCCCACGATGAAGCTAACTCCAAGGGCCTTTCACTCACTTACCGCAGGCAGGTTGGTGGTCTTTCCATCTTCTACCGACTCCTCTCTGGCCTTGCCCCCACCAGCTCTCTCTGGGCTCTGTCTCCCAAATATTCCTACAAGTCACACAAGATCTGCCTGCAACCCTCTTATGGTTAAACTGCCAAAATCAAGACTTTCTGCTCACCTTCACTCCTTCATTCCTCTTTTCTCCCGCCTCTGGAACAAACTCCCTCACTCTCTTCAATCCCACTCCAACCTCCAGGTCTTTAAAACAGCTGTTCACCACCATCTCTTATCTTCCCCCATCCAAAACCTTGATCTTTTCTACCCCCGCTAATTTCACCCAAACTCCTACACTTTTTTTTTTTTTTTTTAAATACCAACTTCTGTCCTGGAAGTCCTTGGTCCCCTTGTGTTTTATACCTCTTCCCCTCCCCCCCCCCCCCTTCCCACGCCTCCTCCCCCCAAGCCCTCTCCCTCCCAGACTTCTCCCTGCTCTCAAATGTTGTGTTTGTGTGCTTCCCCTTCTCTCCCCATCTTGTCTTCCGCTCCCTCTTTTGATATATTTTGTTTGTCTGGTTGATTTGTTTGTGAAATAAATGTTAGCTCTTTCACGAGCCTCGATTCACTATACAAAAAAAAAAATCATCCCAAACTAGCTCGATGGGTTTAAGTCTGGAGACTGTGCTGGCCATTCCATTATTTGAAGCCTACCGTCTTGTTCTTTTCCTCGAAGGTAGTTTTGGCATAGCCTGGAGGTGTGTTTAGAGTCATTATCTTGCTGTAGGATGAACCCCTGACCAACGAGGCATATACCAGAGGGTATTGCATGGCGCTGCAAAATGCTGTGGTCGCCCTTTTGGTTCAGGGTGCCAGTCACTCTCGATCTCGATCTCGTTTAATCAAGCCAAAGTAATAATTAATAGATAAATCGCTGATTATTATAGGTACAGTCACGTGAAAAAGTAAGTACACCCCATGTAAAGTTTTGACTTTTTCAACATATTTCAACATACAGCTATTTGATCTTCATTTCGACAATATTGATAGATAAAGGTGATATAATATAACAAATATCATGAAACATTTACATTTTGTAGTCCATTGTATAATTTAAATAAACATGAATGCAAATTTCGCATGTGGAAAAAGTAAGTAGACCCTTGGCTCTAATCGGTGGTATTGCCCCCTTTGGCAGAAACAACCTCAAGTCGGCGTTTCTTATAACTGTCTACGTCTCTGACATCGACTGGGAGAAATTTTTGCCCACTCCTCCATGCAGAATTCTTTCAGCTGTGCGATGTTTGAGGGGTTTCTTGCATGCACAGCTCGTTTCAAATCCCCCCACAACATCTCGATGGGATTTAGATCCGGGCTTTGACTTGGCCATTCCAGAACCCTCCATTTCTTTCTTTTCAGCCATTCCTTGGTGGATTTACTGGTATGTTTAGGGTCATTGTCATGTTGCAATGTCCACCTTCGGTTGAGCTTCAACTTTCCGACAGATGGCCTCACATTATCCTCAAGCACCCTCTGGTACAATAAAGAATTCATAGTGGATTCTATGATGGTGAGCTGCCCAGGCCCTGATGCAGCAAAGCTGCCCCAAACCATAATATTTCCACCACCATGTTTACAGTTGGTATCAGGTTCTTGTGGTCAAATGCTGTCTTTGGTTTTCGCCAAACATGTCTTCTGGTACTGTGGCCAAATAGCTCTGCCTTTGACTCATCTGTCCAGAGCATATTGTTCCAGAAGTGCTGGTCTTTGCCGAGGTGTTCATTGGCAAACTTTAGTCTTGCCCTTATGTTCTTTCTGGACAGCAAAGGTTTCCTCCTGGCACACCTCCCATGTAGATCAAATTTGTGCAGCCTCTTTCTAATGGTAGACTCATGCACTTTGACATCAACAGTGGCAAAAGCTACCTGTAGGTCCCGTGGTGACATTCTGGGGTTCTTAGAGACTTCTTTCAGCATCTTTCGGTCTGCTCTCAGGCTGAACTTGCTGGGGTGGCCTGGCCTGAACAAGTTGGCAGTTGTTTGGAATCTTCTCCACTTGTAGATGATCTTCCGGACAGTCGAATGATTGATTTCAAATTGTTTGGAGATCTTTTTAAATCCCTTCCCGGACTCGTCGGCATCTATAACCATTTTTCTGAAGGCCTCAGATAGCTCTTTTGATCGAGACATGGTGACGCCGCACACTTCAACAAAGAGCAAACCAAACGAAATGTCTGAGGTTTAAATAAGACAGGTTCCTCCAAGATCACCTCTAATGATGTTCTACTCATTTGCACCTGAGCTGGTGCACCTGATTCTAATTTTTGATATTTGAAGTAGTGATAAATGTCAGGGTGTACTTACTTTTTCCACATGCAAAATTTGCATTTATGTTTATTTAAATTATACAATAGACTACAAAATGTAAATGTTTCATGATATTTGTTATATTATATCACCTTTATCTATCAATATTGTTGAAATGAAGATCAAATAGCTGTATGTTGAAATATGTTGAAAAAGTCAAAACTTTACATGGGGTGCACTTACTTTTTATATAAACTTACTTACATATATAAACATGACCGAATTTGTTAAAGGAAATTTGAAGATGTTTTGGTCACAAGTAATCTCTGTGTGTGTGTGTGTCTGTCTGTGTGTTTGTTTGTCTGTGACCGCTGTTTCTCGACAACCACGGGTCCGATATACTTGAAACTTGCCAGGTATATTGCTGGGGACCCGAGGATGTGCCTTTTCAAGGTTTCATATTAATCGGACAATTACTTACCGAGATATGTCCAAAAAACGCTTCAACCAATCAGAGAGCAGCGAGCTATCGCGTGTGCCGAACGTGGCGATCAGACTCTACCTCGGACGGCACATTTGAGAGCGTATTCATTTATTTCACGTTTGCAAACTATGTTGGCGTTAAACTATGTTTTAATAAAGTTTTAAAACTAATAAAAACGAATTTGCGATTCATTCGCTTTCCTGCGCATTTGTGCACGCGATGGCGATTGCTTTACCAAACTCCGGAAGCCGTTCGCTTTGGACCAAACCATTGCATGTAAATAGAGGGGGGGGTTCTGTGGTCGTTGCGAATGGACCAAACCATTCATGTAAATAGAGGGGGGGGATTGTCACTGTACTCGCAAGCCGTTCGCCGTTCGCTTTGGCGTTGCGAATGAACCAAACCATTTCATGTAAATAGAGGGGGGGGATATAATTTTAGATAGATATATAGTACGGGCATATATATAGTACGGGCATGCCCTAGTAATAATAAAAATGATGTAATTGAAACCTCAATACGTCTATTAATTACATACTATTGAAACCTTTCAAACCTGACTATGTTGATTAATTACGTCCAATTAAAACCAGAGTACGTCTATTAATGACATGCTATTTAAACCTGAGTATGTTTATTAATTACATACCATTGAAACCTGAGTGTCTATTAATTACATACCATTGAAACATGAGTTCATCTATTAACTAGATGGTATTCATTGAATACTTACCCCACACAGTCAACTTGGTGTGAGCCAACTCTTCTGTTTTTGAAGGGTTTTTTTTGTTTGTTTTGTTTCTTTGATCCAATATGGCTGCCAGACGACGTGAGTGATGACATGTTGACATTCTCTAATATAATTGTTCTGTACATCATGCTCAATAAATTTCAAACTGATCAGACTAAGTGTTGTACTTGTCGAATTATGAAATCATAATGAAGGCAGCAAAGACATCATCGTTAACACTTATTCCCCATGTGGAGTTCTTTACAATGAGCCACGTTTAAAAAATTTTCCATGGAGTGGTTTCTGAGATATACAGGTGCAACGTTTTACCTATGATGCCATAATTATCGTTAAAAAAAATTATACAGGAGGTGCTCCTGTGGTGAAAATTTTCTGTCCATCGGACTAACAGTTGCAGAGACAAACTACATGACGCTCAATAAATTTCTTCTTGATCGGATGAAGTTTTGTACTTGTCGAATTATGACGTCATAATCGAGGTACATATGACATCATCATTAACGTATGTTATTCCCCATGGAGAGTTCTTTACAATGAGCCACGTCTCAATTTTTTCTGTGCAGCTATTTCATAGATATGGAGGTGCAAAGTTTTTCGGTTTTTCCAAGATGGTGCCTGTACCACGTGACCTATGACGTCATAATTATCATTACAAAATTCTGCAGGTGGAAGTGCACCTATGGTGAAAATTTCCTGTCAATCGGACCAACGGTTGCAGAGAAAATCATATTTATTTTGGGTGGAAAAACAGGCAAACGGACTCAACTGTAATACCCTCTCCTCTGGTGAGAGTAAAAAATTCATACTGATCAGATGACATAATTCATTAAAACGTTCCACAGGAGGAGGTGCTCCTATGGTGAAAATGTTGCGTGTATTGGACCAACAGAACTTCTTTTTTCCCTACTGATCCGATCAAGCGTTGTACTTGTTGAATTATGTCATAATGAAGGCACCGGTTTCCCAATGGGGAGTACTTGACAATCAGCCGTGTTTCATTTTTTCCACCCATTGAGTGGTTTCAGAGATAGAGGTGCAACTTTTTCCCAATATGGCGTCCATACTTTTCCAATATGGCGTCCATACCATGTCAATTTGAACTGTATCATGAAATAATGGTGAACAAACCTGGTTGAAGTAAACACAGAATTCAAGCATTTACAATGTATTGGTTACAATATATTAAGAACAAAATCCACTTGGATGAGCAAATTAAAATAGTCTTTAATTCCAACTTATAATTATGTACAGCACATTGAGAATACGTTATAAAATGTTGTAAATGAAAAAAGCCAAGAGACAATAAATTACGTCATATTAAGTGCACACTTTAAAAAAAGACTACAGTACTGTATTTGCATAAAGATCTGATTTCATTTTTGAGCACAAAGGCTATCTTTTATATGCTCAAAGCAACATTGCCAACGTATTATTTGGTGAAACAAAATATAACCCCTTAAAGAAAAACGTCTCACTTGGGAAAAATCATACTACAGGATACAACGATACCACCTAGTATTGATAAATGTCATGAAATTGACAAGGTTTAAGTGTGACATTTCAATTAGAGTGGTCTTCATCAAATAAAACAAGTAATGTGCGCACACGCACACACACATACATACATACATGCATACATACATACACACACACCATTATCTTGATAGTCACACATGAAGACAACCGATATGTGATTGAAATATCTTACTTCAACCTTGTCATTCTCACTTGTCAGTATTGATTTTTGTATCCTGTGGTCTACACTTCATTTTGTACGATACAGCACAATATGTGTGAATATGTAAATATTTGAAGATCTTGCAATATCTTAAAGATAAACAATTATGAACTTTTATTCGATAAAATTCAGAGTATGTTTGCCTCTGTGATAAACGAGGTGCGGCTGATGTTTCAAGCACTAACCCTTCATCAGAGAAAAAAGAAACAAATTTAGTTGCGGGAAGGATTATAAACCGTTGGGTGGTGGTCAAAGATCGAAGTGCCTGTATGAAATATTGAGGGTCGAATGTGGGTGGAGTGTGGGTTTACATGTAATGTTGGTGAAACACCAAAGGAAATGGTCCATGTTTTCGATCTTTTAATTCACTATAACAACTGAATTTGATCCAGTCCCTAACACGTTACAATCCTCCATTCAAGCACATTTCCTTATTTTGTTGCTCTGGCAAAGACAACTCTATAAACCTCAGCCACACCCTCCGCTACCATGTACGCTTATACACTTATACACTTAAGAACTTATATGTACGCTTGCTCAACTTTGAACTGTTTTATCTGGAAAGAAGTTAAATTGGAGGAACATACTGTCAACATTGGTTGTTGGTGGACGTTAAAGATCCCAGAGTCTTTCACGATGAGGAGACCGATTATCGTGTCGTTGACACTCAACAAATTCGGAATTCCTGCTCTAGCCTGCAAGGGGGCACTGCATCAGTGGCGTAGTCACATTGGAAACAACGATAAAAGCAAGCAACAATTTGCTGCACATTAATTAATACTCTTAAATCCATTGTGTATCTTACCTACCACAGACCCACACAAGTTTTCACCGGGACGACTATTCCATAATGCCGCAAACAGCTTACAGAAACTTTGGTTCAAATGAAACAAACAGTCGGTGGTGTGCACAATATATAATAAAATAACTACCTTTAGAGGCCATTTTTCCCCGCAAAGCGGGGGTTGGCCTTTTTCGGGAACCGTGGTTGTTGTTGTTTTTTGGTCCCCTTTTTTTGAAGCAATGTTTTACGGCCGGATGCCCTTCCTGCCGCCAACCCTTTTTGCCGCCTTATACGACAAACAGGGAATTACCAGTGAACTGGTACTCAATTAGCCGACCTCGGAAGGATGACAGGCTGAGTCAACCCCCCCTGGCGTTAATTCAGCGATCGACCGGGATTCGAACCCAGGATCCTAGGATCCAAAGCCGGCACTCTAGCCGCTAGCCCAACACTTGCCCAACACAATACCAAGCTGAATCTCTCAACTCTATACCTGTGTACTGTGTAGTATACCTGGAATCACACAGCAAGCTGAACATGTATGAGCACTAAAAGGTGACGACAAAACAGCAATATCCACATTCCGTAACTGGGGGATTAAACCAGCAAAGCTGTAACTTCGCTTTGCATTTCCACATCTACTGATTCGATTTTTAAAAAATAAAACAATAATTGCACAACCTAAAAAAATTCTGCCAAGAGAATGTTCTGTGCAAGTTGGGTGAACCCAAAAAGGTCAAAGTTCAAACATTAAGACTTGTCGGCATCTCGCAGAGTCGTCGGGTGCATTTTGGTGAAGTGTGGTTATTTGGGCATGGCAAGGCATTTCTCATAGCACAGAGAAGTGGAAATTTAAAAGCCAAGTTTTTAAGGCTTGAGGAACGCTTGAGCGCAACCTCCTGTTCCCTCGACTGAGAAAGCTACATATAATACTTTGGTTATGTGTTGTTGCACAAAATATCCAGGCTTTTGTGTAAGGACAGATGCAATCTGATAACATGCACGTGCAGACAGACAAATTATATTTTTTGAGCTATGACTACCGTTGTGAACTCACCAAGCCCCATTAATGGGTCCCTAACTTTATCCGCTAGAGCAATCCAACTACAATACACACTCGGAAGATTTTTTTTTTTGTATACAGAATCGAGGCTCGTGAAAGACCTAACATTTATTTCACAAACAAATCAAACAGACAAACAAAATATATAAAAGGAGGGAGCGGTAGACAAGATGGGGAGAGAAGGGGAAGCACACAAACACAACATTTGAGAGCAGGGACATCGGGAGATGTGTGGGAGGGAGAGGGCTTGGGGGGAGGAGGCGTGGGAAGGGGGGGGGGGAGGGTGGGAGAAGTAGAAAACACAAGGACACCAAGGACTTCCAGGACAGAAGTTGGTATTTCAAAAAGTGGATTTGGGGTGAAATTAACGGGGGTAGAAAAGATCAAGATTTTGGATTGGGGAAGATATGAGATGGTGGTAAACAGCTGTTTTAAAGACCTGGAGGGAGGAGTGGGATTGAAGAGAGTGAGGGAGTTTGTTCCAGAGGTGGGAGAAAAGGAGTGAAGGTGAGCAGAGAGTCTTGATTTTGGCAGTTTAACCATAAGAGGGTTGCAGGCAGATCTTGTGCGACCTGTAGGAATATTTGTGGGACAGAGCCCAGAGAGAGCTGGGGGGGCAAGGCCGGAGAGGAGTCGGTAGAAGATGGAAAGACCACCAACCTGCCTGCGGTGAGCGAGTGAAAGGCCCTTGGAGTTAGCTTCATCGCGGGAGATTCCAATGATTCCGAACGCTTTGGTTTCAACAGCGTGAAGACGAGCTAGGTGTGAGGCAGGAGCACCAGCCCAGAGGGGAGAGCAGTATTCCATTGAGCTGCGGATGAAAGCCTTGTATGTGGTGAGGAGCTCAGGTGTGCCAAGGAAGGATTTCGCACAACGGAGGATGCCCAGTCGGCGACTGGCTTTGGAGGCCAGATTTGAAATGTGGTTTTCTCAGGAAAGATCATGGCAGATAGTGAGACCCAAAAGCTTGAGTGACAGAACTTCTTGGAGAGGATTATTCAGAAAGTGGATGGGAGGGTTGTCCAGTCGGTCTTTTCAGAGAGACATCGTAAGAGTGTGAGATTTGTCAGGATTGAAAGACATGTTCCACTTGTTTGCCCAGTCTGTGATTTTGTCCAGATCTGCAGAGAGTGAGGATGCTGCAGACTGCCGATCTGAGGGATGATGAATGGAGTGGCAGAGAGTGGAGTCATCAGCAAAGAGATAGAGAGGATTTTCAAGAGAGTCAGAGAGATCATTGATGAAGACCAGAAAAAGCACAGGGCCCAGAACACTGCCTTGGGGAACTCCAGCCTGAACAGGAAGAGAAGATGAGAGAAACCCATTCAGGGCCACATGTTGACTATGACTAGAGAGGAAGTCCGCCAGCCATGCGTGGAGATTTCGAAGGATACCAAAGGAGGAGAGTTTGGCGAGCAGAGCGGGGTGCCAGACCGTATCGAAGGCACGTGATATGTCAAGGGAGACAGCTCTAATTTCCTGTTTGGCATTGAGGACCTCCATCCATTGTTGAGAAAGCAGAAGCAGCATGTCCAGAGTAGAGTGACCAGGTCTGAAACCAAATTGATGATCAGAGATCAAGCCATTGGAGAAGAGGAAAGATTTCATATCCGAAGCAATGATGGATTCCATGACTTTGCTGACAATTGGGAGAAGGCTGATTGGTCTGTAGTTGCTAGGATCTGTTTTTGCACATTTTTTGTGCAAAGCGGTGATGTTGGCTGATTTCCAAGCAGATGGCAGATGACCTTGAGCAAAAGAGAGGGTGAAGAGAACAGAGAGAGGGAGTGACAGAGCGGAAGAATAGGATTTTAGGACCCGTGGGCTGATGTCGTCAGGTCCAGTTGCAGAATCAGAGTCGAGGGTTGACAGAAACTTTTCCACCTTGTCAGGAGGAAAGGACACAGAGTGCAGGAGCATCTGGGTACGACTGGGTACGGTGGGTACAGAGAGGGATGGGTTTGGGACACAAGATTTAGAGGCAAACACAGAGTTGAGGCATTCAGCTTTTTCACGTGCGGAGTCAGCCGTGTAGCCGTTTGAGGTGAGGGAGGGGATGGAGGGGGAACAAACACCAGAAACGGATTTGACCAGACGCCACCAGGATTTGGAAGAGGGAGACAGATAAGAGAGTTCGGTCTTGAGAACGGAGAGATATTGTTTCCTGGCTCTCCTGAGGGTGGACACACACTTGTTTCGGGCTTTGTGAAAGGAAATGAGATTTCCTTCCGTTGGATTTGCTTTCCAGGAGACGAAGGCAAGTTGTTTCTGGGCAACAGCCTCACCACAAGATTCCGTGTACCATGGATGGGAGGAAGGGTTTGACAACTGAAGACGAGATGGGATAAATCTCTGCATGAGAGAGAGCAATTTACTTTGGAAGAATTCCCAGGATGAGTTGATGTCAGAGGCGGTAGAGATGGGAGACCAGTCCAGATGATGGATGGCTGCTTGAAGACCGTGCCAGTTAGCCTGAGTGAAATGCCAGACTCGTCGACGCTGAGGAGGCTCTCTGAGAATGGTCAGAGAGATGTCCACTTTAACAAGCACATGATCAGATGAGCCGAATGGAGCAGAAGAAGAGCAGCAGACATTTTCCGGGAAGTTCGTCATAATCAATTCCAGAAGAGAAGATGCTCCGTTGACTGAGATCCGGGTCGGGAAATTGACAGATTGTGTCAGTCCCAGTGAGTCGCAGAAGTCCTTTGCTAAGGAGTCATGGCTGGTGAGAGCAGTACCAACACCCAGCCAACTGGCATGGTGACAATTGGAATCACCACATATGAGGAAGAGAGAGTTGGGATGGGTAGATAGAAGTTGGTCCATATTATCAGACAGCGAGATGTAGATGGAGTCATCACTGTTTGGTGGACGGTACCACACACATATGAACAAAAGGTGGGAGCGAAGGGGAAGCCGTAGCCAAAGGTATTCCTGGGGGTGAGGTGGAGAGAAGGCAGTGCAGGGCGAGTGAGGAAGAGTTTTTTTTATAAAGATAGCAACCCCACCTCCAGGACGAGGTTCGTGTCTATCATACCGGAGGAGGGAGTAACCTGGGAGAGATACCAATGAATCAGAGATATCATGAAAGAGGAAAGCTTATTTTAAGCAGATCACGTCTGGTTTGTCAGAAGCAACCTGTATGGAGAGATCAATCAAGTTTGAGCGAAGGCCCCAGATGTTTGAGGTCCATACCGTTAATGAAGAGGAAGGGGGAGCATCGGATACAGAACAGGGGGGGGGGGGGGGTAGGGTAATATGTGGAAGAGGAGGAAGTGGTAGGGAGAGCTGTTGAAGGTGTGTAAGAGATTTCAGAATAGGTTAGAGAAAGGGAAGAATGGGGCGGACAAAAGGTTTGATGGTGATTGGGTGAGGCACAGTGAGGTGTTATTTGAGGAGGGGGAAGAGCGAAGAAGAAGGTTGGGGGAGATGAAGGTGAAAGTTGGAAGGGGGAAGAAGCGGGGAGGATGCTTTGAGGAGGAGGGGTGAGAGGGGAGTCTCGGAGGGGAGGAGCGAGGGAGAGTCTCGGAGGGGAGGGGTGTGGGGGAAGTTTAGGAGGGAAGGGGCAAGGGGGGAGATTTGAAAGGGATGGGTGATGGGGAAGATTTGGAGGGATGGGGCAAGGGGGAAGATTTGAAAGAGATGAGTGATGGGGAAGATTTGATGGGGAGGGGTGATGGGGAAGTTTTGGAGGGGGGGGGGGTGATGGGGAAGATTTGGAGGGAAGGGGTGAGAGGGAAGATTTGGAGGGAAGGGGCAAGGGGGAAGATTTGAAAGGGATGGGTGATGGGGAAGATTTGGAGGGGAGGGGCAAGGGAGAAGATTTGAAAGAGATGGGTGATGGGGAAGATTTGGAGTGGAGGGGCAAGTGGGTAGATTTGGAGGGGAGGGGTGATGGGGAAGTTTTGGAAGGGAGGGGTGATGGGGAAGTTTTGGAGGGAAGGGGTGATGGGGAAGATTTGGATTGGCGGGGCAAGGGGAAAGATTTGGAGGGGAGGGGTGATGGGGAAGTTTTGGAGGGAAGGGGTGATGGGGAAGATTTGGAGGGGAGGGGCAAGTGGGTAGATTTGGAGGGGAGGGGTGATGGGGAAGTTTTGGAGGGAAGGGGTGATGGGGAAGATTTGGAGGGGAGGGGTGAGATTGAATTTTAGAAATTGTACGATTAATGGGAAACGAACATTTATTGCAAAATGAGTTTCTTGTGACCTTAGAGTCAAAAATACGTTTGAGGACGCTGAAGGAGTGGTGGAGTGCAGGAGAGTTTCGGGAATGGAGAAAAGAGGTACTGTAAGAGATGGAATTTTTTTTTGGAATGAATAGATTTGGTTAAATGAATGAATAGATTATATGAATGAATATGGTTAAATGAATAGATAGTTAAATGAATAGATTTAAAAGTGAATACACAGACAAACCTGCGCATGCGCAAGATTGGAGGTGACGTCTATTCAAAGCTGTCCCTGCTCGCACGCTTTCGAAGTTAAGAAATCTTTCACAATTGTGTTTTTATCGAAACTGTATCTGTATTTTTCCTGTATCTTTCTGTACAGAAACTGTATCTGTATCTGTATCTGGAAACTGTATCTGGAAACTGTATCTGGAAAACTGTATCTGGAAACTGTATCTGTATTTCTCTGTATTTCTGAGATTTCCAGATATTGGAAATCTGTATTTCAAATCAAAGTCTGTATTTCCAGATACAGTATAGAAACTGTATCTGGAAACTGTATCTTTCCTGTACCTATTGGGGTGTCTTTTAATAGGATTCTCGGTGTTGGTTTTCATACCTGTGTACAGAATCGTCGTTTCTTTCATATCACATATTCTGAGGCCTAGTGAGTAGTGGAGTAGGCTACTGTTGTCCGACCTTGGCTTGAGGCTTTGCTTTTGTCTCAGCGGTTCTTCGATCGCGCTGAAATTACTTTCGGTCTCTGGTTTCCCTGGTCTTTTCACCCAATACTTCCTTGTTTTAAAATCTCCTCAAAAAAAACCAAAACTAAATAAATAAATATTTTCCTTCGCTGTTCTTTCCGTTTTCGTTCTTATTTGTTCGTTCGTTCTTCGACCACGTTGTTTGTGATCACGTTGTTAAAAAAATGTTTCATCTGTCCCCTGAAGATATATATATTCTGTCATATTCTATAACACCTTTTTCTTCTTCTTATATAAAAGGATGCTTTCGACTTGCTCACCAAATCTATTCACTCAAAAAAAATATTCAATCTCTTATAGTGCATCTTTCATTCATTCCCTAAACTCTCCAGAACTCCACCCATCCTTCAGCGTCCTCAAACGTATTTTTGACTCGAATGTCTCAAGGAACTCATTTTGCAATAAATGTTCGTTTTCCAATAAACGTACACTTTTCAAAATTCAATCTCACCCCTCCCCTCCAAATCTTCCCCATCACCCCTTCCCTCCAAATCTTCCCCATCACCCCTCCCCTTCAAAACTTCCCCATCACCCCTTCCCTCCAAATCTACCCCTTTGCCCCTCCCCTCCAAATCTTCCCCATCACCCCTCCCCTTAAAAACTTCCCCATCACCCCTCCCCTCCAAATCTACCCCTTTGCCCCTCCCCTCTAAATCTACCCGTTTGCCCCTCCCCTCCAATTCATCCCCATCACCCATCTCTTTCAAATCTTCCCCCTTGCCCCATCCCTCCAAATCTTCCCCATCACCCATCCCTTTCAAATCTCCCCCCTTGCCCTTTCCCTCCTAAACTCCCCCCACACCCCTCCCCTCCGAGACTCTCCCTCGCTCCTCCCCTCCTAGACTCCCCTCTCACCCCTCCTCCTCAAAGCGTCCTTCCCGCTTCTTCCCCCTTCCAACTTTCACCTTCATCTCCCTCACCCTTCTGCCTCACTCTTCCCCCTCCTCAAATAACACCTCACTGCGCCTCACCCAATCACCATCAAACCTTTTGTCCGCCCCATGCTTCCCTTTCTCCAAGCTATTCTGTAATCTCTGACACACCTTCAACAGCTCTCCCTACCTCTTCCTCCTCTTCCACATCCTAACCTACCGCTCCCCCCCCCTGTTCTGTATCCGATGCTCGCCCTTCCTCTTCCTTAACAGTATGGACCTCAAACATCCGGGGCCTTCGCTCAAACTTGACTGATCTCTCCATACAGGTTGCTTCTGACAAACCAGATGTGATCTGCTTAACAGAAGCTTTCCTCCTTCATGATGTCTCTGATTCCTTGGTATCTCTCCCAGGTTACTCCCTCTTCCGGTATGATAGACCTGAGCCTCGTCCTGGAGGTGGGGTTGCTATCTTTATAAAAAACTCTTCCTCACTCGCCCTGCTCTGCCCTCTCTCCACCTCACCCCCAGGAATACCTTTGGCTACGGCTTCCCCTTCGCTCCCACCTTTTGTTCATATGTGTGTTGTACCGTCCACCAAACAGTGATGACTCCATCTACATCTCGCTGTCTGATAATATGGACCAACTTCTATCTACCCATCCCAACTCTCTCTTCCTCATATGTGGTGATTTCAACTGTCACCATGCCAGTTGGCTGGGTGTGGGTACCTCTCTCACCAGCCATAGCTCTTCAGCAAAGGACTTCTGTGACTCACTGGGACTGACACAATCTGTCAATTTCCCGACCCGGATCTCAGTCAACGGAGCATCTTCTCTTCTGGACTTGGTTATGACTAACTTCCCTGAAAATGTCTGCTGCTCTTCTTCTGCTCCAATCGGCTCTTCTGATCATGTGCTTGTTAAAGTGGACATCTCTCTGACCATTCTCAGAGAGCCTCCTCAGCGTCGACGAGTCTGGCATTTCACTCAGGCCAACTGGCACGGTCTTCAAGCAGCCATCAATCATCTGGACTGGTCTCCCATCTCTACCGCCTCTGACATCAACTCATCCTGGGAATTCTTCCAAAGTAAATTGCTCTCTCTCATGCACAGATTTATCCCATCTCGTCTTCAGTTGTCATACCCTTCCTCCCGTCCATGGTACACGGAATCTTGTGGTGAGGCTATTGCCCAGAAACAACTTGCTTTCATCTCCTGGAAAGCAAATCCAACAGAAGGAAATCTCATTTCCTTTCACAAAGCCCGAAACAAGTGTGTGTCCACCCTCAGGAGAGCCAGGAAACAATATCTCTCCGTTCTCAGGACCGAACTCTCTTATCTGTCTCCCTCTTCCAAATCCTGGTGGCGTCTGGTCAAATCTGTTTCTGGTGTTTGTTCCCCGTCCATCCCCTCCCTCACCTCAAATGGCCACACGGCTGACTCCGCACATGAAAAAGCTGAATGCCTCAACTCTGTGTTTGCCTCTAAATCTTGTGTCCCAAACCCATCCCTCTCTGTACCCACCGTACCCAGTCGTACCCAGTTGCTCCTGGACTCTGTGTCCTTTCCTCCTGACAAGGTGGAAAAGTTTCTGTCAACCCTCGACTGATTCTGCAACTGGACCTGACGGCATCAGCCCACAGGTCCTAAAATCCTGTTCCTCCGCTCTTTCACTCCCTCTCTCTGTTCTCTTCTCCCTCTCTTTTGCTCAAGGTCATCTTCCATCTGCTTGGAAATCTGCCAACATCACCGCTTTGCACAAAAAAGGTGCAAAAACAGATCCCAGCAACTACAGACCAATCAGCCTTCTCCCAATTATCAGCAAAGTCATGGAATCCATCATTGCTTCAGATATGAAATCTTTCCTCTTCTCCAACGGCTTGATCTCTGATCATCAATTTGGTTTCAGACCTGGACACTCTACTCTGGACATGCTGCTTCTGCTTTCTCAACAATGGATGGAGGTCCTAAATGCCAAACAGGAAATTAGAGCAGTCTCCCTTGACATATCACGTGCCTTCGATACGGTCTGGCACCCCGCTCTGCTCACCAAACTCTCCTCTTTTGGTATCCATGGAAATCTCCACGCATGGCTGGCGGATTTTCTCTCTAGTCGTAGTCAACGTGTGGCCCTGAATGGGTTTCTCTCATCTCCTCTCCCTGTTCAGGCTGGAGTTCCCCAAGGCAGTGTTCTGGGCCCTGTGCTTTTTCTGGTCTTCATCAATGATCTCTCTGACTCTCTTGAAAATCCTCTCTATCTCTTTGCTGACGACTCTGCTCTCTGTCACTCCATTCTTCATCCCTCAGATCGGCAGTCTGCAGCCTCCTCACTCTCTGCAGACCTGGACAAAATCACAGACTGGGCAAACAAGTGGAACATGTCTTTCAATCCTGACAAATCTCACACTCCTACGATGTCTCTCCGAAAAGACCGTCTGGACAACCCTCCCATCCACTTTCTGAATAATCCTCTCCAAGAAGTTCTGTCACTCAAGCTTTTGGGTCTCACTATCTGCCATGATCTTTCTTGGGAAAACCACATTTCAAATCTGGCCTCCAAAGCCAGTCGCCGACTGGGCATCCTCCGTCGTGCGAAGTCCTTCCTTGGCACACCTGAGCTCCTCACCACATACAAGGCTTTCATCCGCAGCGCAATGGAATACTGCTCTCCCCTCTGGGCTGGTGCTCCTGCCTCACACCTAGCTCGTCTTCACGCTGTTGAAACCAAAGCATTCAGAATCATTGGAATCTCCCGCGATGAAGCTAACTCCAAGGGCCTCTCACTCACTCACCGCAGGCAGGTTGGTGGTCTTTCCGTCTTCTACCGACTCCTCTCTGGCCTTGCCCCCCCAGCTCTCTCTGGGCTCTGTCTCGCAAATATTCCTACAGGTCGCACAAGATCTGCCTGCAACCCTCTTATGGTTAAACTGCCAAAATCAAGACTCTCTGCTCACCTTCACTCCTTCATGCCTCTTTTGTCCCGCCTCTGGAACAAACTCCCTCACTCTCTTCAATCCCACT